>NC_092411.1:66719951-66972451 GCF_040894005.1 Engystomops pustulosus | reverse complement strand
TGAAACCTGGCTTTTGTGCGTGAGCGGCAGCCTTTTTTCTGTAGTGTCTACACAATAAAATGAATAGAAACCACACTGCTCACCTGCATTATTAAACTCATCACTGACCAGAAATAATAGGGGTTTTTCGGAACAATTTTGTAGAGTGCCATCCCAGCCTGCAAAACAAAAATTGAGAATCCTTAGAAAAAAAGATTTTCATATTAAAGGGGTTGTCCACTTTCAGCAAATACAGGCAGTACAGACTAAGAGCACCTAACGCTCAAAACGTGAAGGCAAAACCTCTGCAATGTCCTCTGCAATTTTAAATGAAGAAATAAAGAATACATTGCTTTTTAAGAAGTGCCGCGACCCTTTGTTACTTTGGATTACTTTCACCTGCAGTCCTGGCAGGCCACACGCTCAGCACTCTGCAGGATTGAGCATTTCCTTATGGATTGTCACCTATGTGTGAGGACTTGCTAAAGATCAGGGTGAGCCGTATTACTTTTCTTTTTTACTTTTGTTTGCTGTTATGTTACATACAAGATAGGGTCTGTAGGTTTGTTCTGAAGTTGAATTTGTATGCAAGTCGGAACTGTATATTTTATCATTGTAATCCCAGCCAGAACTTTTTTGGTCTCTGTGACAATTGGATTTTAAAAATGTTGGGTTGTCATAAGAACCAGGATTAACACTAAAGCTTCATTACAGACACCTGTGATAACTGTTATAGCTGTTTATTGTAGCCTAGGACTAAAGTACAATAAATTACCAATTACCAGAGGTCCGTTTGTAACTAGGGGTAGTATGTAAGTCGAGTGTTCTTAAGTAGGGGACTGCCTGTATTTGATATGGTTTGTTTTTCTAGATCTCTGCTTGCTGTCATTCTATAGGAAGCTTCTTTGTTTACTTCCAGTGGATAAAGCCATTATTATCACAAAGAGTAATAGGAGTTGTGTGATAACACCGGCTCATGCACCTGCACCTTCATCACATCACATCACAGCACTTGGACAGATTCTATCCACTGGAAGTAAAAATAGAAGCTTTTATAGCAAGCAGAGATCTAGAAAACCACGAGGAATTGATACAGATAGAATATTGGAAAATTGTATAACTTTTCCTTACACAAATATCAAATATTTGCTGAAAATGGACAACCCCTTTAAGCATTTAGAACATAGCCGAAAATTGTGCAATGAACAGAAAACCGTGTTTGAGAGGCAAGACCATCTATAAGATACATCCTTTGGTTATTAAGTGGGAAGAACAGACAAATAATATCTACATAGAAATCTTTGGCCACATGAATATTTGAACAAATGTATAATATTTCAAACCTAAAAAGCTTTGGGGTGTTCTGAATGGAATTTTTTCTCGGGCCTCCTAAGCCCAACCAGACGAACCCTGGATCCGAGTAATATGAATGCTTGCTCTACTTGGATACCTGATAATTCTAGTCACCAAGCAGGGGAAGGGAGGGGGGTGGGTTTGTTTACTGTTTCCATTTTTTAACAATGTAAAACTATTGATTGGTTTTCAATAAAAATTTTATTTGCCAAAAAAAAACAAAAAAAAAACCTTTGGCCAATGAAAAAACAAAAGCCACAGCAAGAGACCTGAAAGTGTGACTATTAGCAGAAATTGAAGCAGCAGAATACTAGTTTTGTTTTCTTCTCTTTGTATTGTAATATAATGTATATTAAGCATTTGTGGAGGCAGATTTCCATACCTGTTGCATCTTCTTGTATTCCCCTACTCTGGCATAAGCCATAAAAAGATGAGAATGATATTCTTCACTGCTCGGGACTTTTCTTACAGCTGCCTCATACAATTTAGTAACCAGTTCAGCTAAAACAAAAATATAAAAACAGGTAGGAAATGTCCATGAAGCATTTATTTTACTTTTGTAAGCTTAAAGGGGTTTTCCCATAAATTGCAGTTAGGCCCTATCCACAGGATAGGGCCTAACTTGCTGATCGGTGGAGGTCACCGTGAGGAGACCCCACAGATCACAAAAACAAGGGTCAGATGGGGTCCCAGTTACCTCAGTCAGACCCCTCATGGCTCCAGGAGAGTAATGAAGAAGAAAGCCGCGCATGACCGTTCTGCTCCATTCATCTCCATGGAGCTGACGTAGATTGCAGAGCATGGCGTTCGGCAATTTCTCTCGACACCATTGTGGATAGGACCCAACTTTGATTTGTTGGAAAACCCCTTTTAAAGGGGTATTCCCACAAAAACAAGATTCTTAAATATACTTAGTATAACAAAAAAAAAACAACACATTCTCCATTTCAAAAATATAATTCCAACCGGTTTATCAATCCTGGTGTTTACAATTTTTGTTGTCACCAGATTCACTGTAGTGCTCTCTGCCTCCTGCATTACAAGACCAGCTCAGACACATGCACTTCCTGCTGGCAAGCAGCAGTGTGCAGAGACTTACTGTATCTAGCTACAGACAGATAGGCAGAGCTGACTGTATTTTAATGATTATGTGAGTTAGCAGAGCTGCGAGTCCTCGATCTCATCTCTCTTTTTCTGTGTCAGATACTAGTAGAATGTTCAGAAGATAAAAGATTAGATAAACCCTGTACTATGACAATCTAATCACATTGTCAGAACACAGCATCTCATAGCACAGAGGAAACATGAAGTGTCTTGTCTACGGAGTGGTAGGGACAAAAGCTCCAATAAAACTAAATAAAATTGAAAGGTAAGGGGTGTAAACTTCACTAGAGGACATATTTAAAACTTTCTTAAAGTCATGGGTAGATGGGACGAGTTTTCACACAGATATTTCTATTAGCAGCATAGTGGATGGTATCTGTACAAATCTCATCTACAAGCTGCGATAAAAAACCTTCAGGAGGCGCACCTGTTAATTATTGCTACAGAGTCACTGAACAGGAGCACACCTTTCCAACGCAGAGGTTGAACTCTGACCCTCTGCCGCAATAGCAGAAACCACCAGTTTTTGCCAAATGCCAGTCTTACTTAATAGCCCCCATGGAATTAACAATATGGTGCAATTTAAGCGGACATCTCCTCTCCATTTAACCAAAATCTTGCATTTGCAATAATCTGACATCCCTTGTTATTCCATTGTGAGTGGTTAGCTAAGTGGGTGTTTCTATTTGGAGGGGTGTCACACCGGTAAGAGAATTTCCCCCAGAATGGTTACTTTATGGGGAATACAAGTATCTCTGACCGTTACTTTAGAAGAGGTGACCAGAACATCTATAGTTACCTTTCAAGAGGGCTAGAAATGTTTCTATGTTCTGGTTCTATGGACACTCACATACAAGATACGTCTTTAGCATCTTAAGTGTTCACTATATTGTCAAATGATCACTATACCACCAATTTTAACCTTTTCTAATAAATTTGTAAAAAAATTCTGAAAAAAAGCCTGTCCCCTGTACACAAACATTAAGTTGCTGTAGTATAAATCCATATTAGGTTCTTACGTCTGTGCATTTCCCTGTACAAAATTGTAAGTGCTTGCAAGGAGTTGTCATCAGTGGGCTCCAGGGCCGCTACCTCTTGGGCAAGTACAAAGGCTTCTTCCTGTTTCCCAGTTCGTTGGAACCCGATTGCTTTAAGGACCTAAGGAAGTTACAAAGAATAAAGGTCATTGTTGAGAACTGTATTGTAACAGAAGTTGTATGGTGGGCACCTACCTTGGCACAGTGCAGGTCCCTATGTTTCTTGAGCAGTTTCTCAGCCTGCTGGATTGCCATCTTGTTGTTCCCATTGTCCAGGTAATCTGTAGTAAAATAGTTTTACACATTTCATCTCGGTGGAACACTAAACAATTCTGCATTGGGGACAAACAGGTTACTCAGCCCTGTGACAAGAAATTACAGCCTCTCTCAGTTTGCGCTCCAGGTCCTCCGTCTCCAATTGCTCATTGCAAATCCTATCCTACAAACCAACCTTTAATGCAGGGGTAGGGAACCTATGGCTCGGGAGCCAGATGTGGCTCTTTTGTTGGCTGCATCTGGCTCTCAGACAGGTTTTTAATAAATAGTGATGGCTGCTGTATGTCTCTTAGACTGATCACTGGTCATGTTACCGCTGGCTACGTCCTTTGTACAACCCAGGCGCCATGGGAGCGATGAGGAGCTGGCTGCAGGTAGCGCTGGTAAGTGAATATTCTTTTTTTTGCTGTGACTAAATATCTACTAGGATGCATGCAGTGGGTGTCAGGATTTGTAGTAGTGAACCCCTTGGACCACCGTGGACAATGATGCAAGCAGACATCTGGGACCGGAATCCAAGTGGCACCCGGTCTTCACCAGAGCCCGCCGCAAAGCGGTATGGTCTTGCTGAAGAGTGGTACCATCAGGTTGTTCCACTGGCATGACTTGTTCACGGTGGCAGCCAAGTTCGAGGTACAGTATCACTAGGCAGTCTTTAGGTCAAGAACAGGCAGACGGTCAAGGCAGGCGGCAATGACGCAAGGTCGGGATTGAGCAAGAAATCAGGACTGACAGCGAAGGAGCAGAATCAGGAACAGGTCCGGGGTCACAATGGGAGGTCAACACTTGGGAAGGAAACAGTGCTTCATGCCTATGAGGGAACTTTCCACATTAAGATCCGGCGGGGAATGCTTGGAGCCGCCGGTCTTTATAGGAACCAGGTAAGTGGGAAGTGATTGGCGCACTGGCCCTTTCAATCTGTGCCAGCGCGTGCAAAGAGTGGCGAGTTGAGTGAGCTCGGAAAGGGGAGCCACCACAGAGAGGGGCACGGGTGTGCCTGCGATCCGAGACGTAGATCACAGGGGCAGCAGTGACACTGGGACTACCTATCTACTTTGGGGCATGTGCATATTGTATGGCTCACACGGAATAACATTTTAAAATATGTGGCCTTCATGGCTCTCTCAGCCAAAAAGGTTCCTGACCCCTGCTTTAATGCCTCCAATAAATCCAACCTATTAAATCGGTTAAATGTCTCCAGGCTGCAGGGAGCTTTGCGCTGACCTACTTGACAGCAAACTACCCTGAAGATCCCAGGTACTTAGACATAATTATGACCAAAGCTGTTAATTAACTAAATGAATTAAGACACTGACACCTGTGTTTACATTGATGGGCTTTAACCCTGGCACAGGTGACCTTGCTTTATTGTGCCAGTCTTAATATACTGTACTATAAATGCCAATTCTGTAGGCATTTTCTATGCACCAGTTACAACAGAGACCAGATTACAATAAAATATAACTTAGAAAACACCATCATTACATCACGCCAATACCTCCTACATAAACACAGAATGCTAAAAAACTCTCCATAGACCCCAATAAGGCTTACCTTTTCAGGCTTATGCTGCCTATGACCATGAGACCAAGCAGATGACTAAATGAAAGTTGTATATAAAAATCATGTTCTTAAAAAGGGAACCTGTCATCAGCAATTGACCCAATACACTACTACCAGAATATTGTCAAGCAGTAACACCTTCAGGTTTTTGTTTCTTTCATGTCCCAGTGTGGTGGCATCATCCTTAAAATTAACCTTGAAGTGAGATGTAAATTGGTTGTGTAAAGTCAAGGAGGAGGGGAGTTTAACACTGAAGTCAAGGTGGGGAGGTCTGAACCTCCTCTGCGATTGACATTGTGCATTGGATTACAGGAGATCTGTCTAGGGATTTCTGTTGACGCAGAACCATGAATTACAGTGAATGGTGCTTTCTGAAGAAGAGAGCTTGGCTTCAGTGTTAAACTCTCTGGCCCCTTGACTTTAAAACAACAAATTTACATCTCACTTTAAAGTAGATTCTCTCTCTTCTATACAGCGATGCTCCGGTATTGTCTTAGTTTCCCCGGTCCGTCGCAGGCACCATGACGTCAGCCGCTTGCTGACATCATAGAGCAGTGGTGGCGAACCTATGGCACTGGTGCCAGAGGCGGCACTCAGAGCCCTTTCTGTGGGCACTTAGGCCATTGGCCCAGCACACTAGACAAGACTCAAAGAATTTTCCTGCAGTTCCAAGCAACTTATAAGATGCTGCTTTCAGTCATATTTTGATACTTACTTCGCTACTTAGGACTGTAGGAAGAGGGAGAATAAATAGACAGGGTCAAATTATTTTTGGAGGAGCTCCTGCTGGCCCCATGATTCTCTATGCACAGAGGGACACTGGAAAGAAGCTAAAATTATGCAAATTTTACATCTTTCTACTGTGTTGCTGTCCTCAGAAGGCCAATATGATTGAAAGTTGTTGAACATGGAGCAATAAGTTACTGCTTTAATTTTTGGTTGGCACCTCGCGATAAATAAGCAGGGTTTTGGGTTGCAGTTTGGGCACTCGGCCTCTAAAAGGTTCGCCATCACTGTCATAGAGTGTTCCAATGCCGGCGCACACATTAGAATGTCAGAAAGTGTCTGACGTCGCAATGCTTGCGAGGGGCAGGGCGGGGGCATGGAGCCGATACCGGAGCATCGATCAAAAGAAGAGGACCTTGACTCGAGTATAAGCCGAGTTAAGGTTTTTCAGCACATTTTTTGTGCTAAAAAATTCTGCTTATACTCAAGAATATACAGTATCCAATTTTCAAATATACTTTGTTTCAATTCCTTGCGGTTTTCTAGATATCCGCTAGCTTTTATGTTTACTCCAGTGGATATAATATCTCCATGGTCATGTGATAGACTTGCAGGTGCATGAGCCGCTATTACCACACAGCCCCTATGACTCTGTCATAATAAGAGCTCATGCACCTGCATGTCCATCATATCACCATGGACAGATTTCTATTCAGCGGAAGTAAACAGAAAAGCTTTCTATAGCAGGACAGCAAGCAGAGATCTAGGAAACCGCGAGGAATTGATACAGAAAGTATATTGGAAAATTGTATAACTTTTCCTTACATAAACTTTATCAATTATTTGTTTAAAGTGGATAACCCCTTTAAACCTGTGACCTCAGGTTAATCTGTCACATGGCCTTTCAACTAAAGCGTGTAGCAATGTATTACAATACAGGATACAGCCACTACACAACATACATGAGTTATGTAAAAGTTCATTATTATAACAAATAAAATAAAAGACTTTCAAAAGTCAAACAAATGTTCTAAAGGGGATAAGGGAATTATAAGAGCTTGTTGCTAGAATTCCTTCAGATGAATAAGATATAGCGCCCTCACGAGACTCATTTATCTGTGTGACCTGTTCATCCTTTCTGGAAGTGTACAACCCAGATAGTGCACGTTACTAATTCCATCAAGCTGGGAACATAGCTGGCTCTTATCCATCGATTACCCGAGTGCTGCGCCTCCTGCACACAGCCACCGATGGCTCCGAGCCATCAACACTAATGAAAACAGACAGAGGAAACTGGTTCTGGAGAAGGGTGGGCACAGCGCATACTATTAAGTGCTTTATTAATAAAGTTAATAACAGGTTAGGGATTGACAGCTTAGTATTTCAAAGGGATTTCCCATAAACATTTATTGCGTATCTGCAAGTAAATTTCTGTTTGTGGGGGGTCCCAGTAGAATGGGGACCAAAAGTCACCCTGAGCTTTTGTCTGATACACGGTAACAGCTCGTCTTGTAAAGCATGCTGGGGAGAAGTCATTTCTGTAAACATCTTATCATAACGCGCATCTGCACACAAAGCCCAACGATCGCTGGTTTCTGATTCAGTTTTATTCCAAGATTTTGCTTTTCTCTGCGCGGAGCAGACACAGGACAGAAGATGCCGCTGGTCACGTGTCCTGCACCTGCCTGGGCTGGTCATGTGATCACCACTGTGGGTAGGTTGCAGTGCGTCCTGTATGTGCACTGGTGGAGGTTACACATCATAACTATGGTAACAGAGCAGGACAGTTTGTGAGATCAGAGAGAGCAAAAGAGGGAGGAACTGTTACTGAGAACTAAAGGATCATGGGACTTGTAGTTTATAGTGGTGGTCTTTCCCACACCTTGATGTAAAATCAAGTCATGGCGATCGCCCAGCCTCAGAAGCCATGCCCAGCGGCATGTGGTAGCCCGGGATCGTGACCCCACTAGCTTAACCCTACAGGCGCTGTGGTCATAGTAAACATTGTCATGGCCACCCTGAGGTCCGATAAGGACCCCAGGCTGCCTTCAGTAGCAGCCTGCTCAGATTGTACAATATTGCAGTGTATTACAATGAAAAAGTGACAAAAAGATCACTTGTTCATGTCCCATCCTGAGACAAAATAAAACAGTGAAGAGAGAAAAAAAAAAAGAAGTGCAATAAAAAAAAAAAAGGAATAAAAAGTCCCCTGAAGTCCCATCCCATACAAAAATCAAATAAAACAAAAAAAAAAAAAAAAAAAGTGAAACATCACCCAAAACAAAATATATTGGGTATCACAACGTCCGTAACAACCCGTACAATAAAATAAAATTGTCACTGAACCCGTATTTTCCGTATCTGACCTCAGAAAAAGTGCATATGCAGTGCAAGTGAACATAGAATAAAGAGAACACATTTTCATGGTACTAGGAACGTCCGGGGGGAAAAAAAAAAAAATGCTAAAAACCATAAACAAGAGTGAATTATTTTTTTAGCCACCACCAAGAAAGAGTTAATAAAATCTGATTATTAGCTATTGAACCCCCGGGAAATCATGTACTTGAAAAGTCGATCCCACCCACACAAAAAAATAAGCCCCCATATGTCCAAATTACAAAAAAAAAAAAAAAAAAAAAAACATTTTATTGCCTGTAAAATGTGACAAGGCAGACCAGTTCTGGACGGTGCCTTATTCCGTTCTATACCAAGACATACATGGGGCATCCTCATACTTGGGAGAAATTGGGTGTCACACTTTGTGGAGTTTTCCGTAATTTAATACTTTGGGACGGTTTAATTTTTGGCCAAAATTAATATATTGTCTAAAAACATTACAGCTTGTAAATTACACCTCCATTTTGTTTTAACCCCTGTGAAACATCTTAAGGGTTAACACTTCTTAAAATTGATTTTTCACAAAGGGTGCAGTTTCTAAAATGGCATAATTTACAGGGTTTTACTGCTACTTAGGCCTCTGAAATCCATTTAAACCAGTGCCTCTAAATAAGGGTTTTGGCAATTTTCTTAAAGATGAGAAAAACTACACCCATGATTCCGAACCTCCTATCACCCTAAAAAATAGAGGATGCATAGAAAGCTCACGCCGATAAGAAGCAGACATTTGCGCAATGTTAGTTATAAAGTTACTTGGGTGCTGCGTGAAAAGCTGAAAATTCTGAACTAGAATTTTTGCCAAATTTTATTTTTTTCATAACTAAACTCAAAAGATATCATCAAAATGTTTCTATTAGCTTGAAGTCCAATGATAAGAAAACAATCTCATAATCCCCTGCATATGTTAAAGCGTCACAGTTATTACCTCCCATAATGACACAGGGCAAATTTAAAAAAAAAATCAGACCTGGTCCTAAGGCCCTAAAATGGCTTGGACACAAAGGGGTTAATCTGCAGGGAGAGAGTTTTTTTTCTTGAGATTTGGATGAATGCCATACTCGTATGTAATGCGCATTGTATTTGCACTATTAGGTTGTCTGCACACGTTGTGGATTATTGGTGGACTGTGTTGCTGAAAATCTTCTGTGAATGAAATTTGGAAAAAGTATGATGATCCATTTTTTATTCCCACATGGAAATTGCTGCTCAGTGCAGAAAATAAAATAATGACCATGTCACTTTTCTTACGCCTTTTTGCTCTCATTTTTTTACATTGAAGTCTATGGGCAGGTGGGCATCAAAACTTCACCATAATGCAGATTTTGGTTTGTAATAATGTCAGATCAGGTGAAAAAAAGAATGTAAAGTCACATTAAAATGCTCTATAAATAACAAATCTGCATCAAATACACATGTGGCACAGTACTGCTCCATACACGGGGAAAAGATAGAGCATGTCCTATTGTTCCCCGTGTTACCGGCCATGCGCAATGCATCTCTATGGATAGGAGAGGGGTCACCACTCCTCTACATCGCAGCAGACGTATGCCCGCCCAGCCATAGCCGTGCCGGGATATGTTCGTGTGCATGAGGCCTAAGCCAGATAGGCTGAGGTCTGACATATATTCAGTTCCTACTTAAGTGAAAGGTGACCAAGCTGAAGTTCCATGTCCCGATCGCTTCATAGAGAACCAGAGGTCACATTATTTTTCCAGGAGAGTAAAACTACTTCTCTAAACATTTGGAGGAGTATTTTTACCCAAGGAGAAGAATATTTTCAGTAATACAAATACTCTATAGGCAAATAAAATGGTAGTAGGTGGCTATTTATGCAAGACAATCTTCATAGTGCTGTTATTTCTGTGCTTATTTAGGCAATCGTAGTAATCCTGCATCATGCATTACACAAGTAGTGCACAACCTTTCTTCACCTGGGAGTCACACTTTAGGGGATGAGGCCACAGGCTGCATTTGCATTTTTTTTTAACATTTATTTTTTTATACTGGGATGGGGGATTGGGAGGTGGTTAACTCTTTCATTTTATTTATATTTAAATTGTATTCTCTTTTTATTAAAAATAATTATTTACCTTACATTTTTAAGTCGAGCACCACTTAGCAGGGAACACATGGTTCTTGCGGTTTTTAAATACCAATCATGTGTAGCAGTGATCTAATGGTAACGGCCCATTGAACCACTACCACCAGTGATCTGTACATGCAGAAAGGATGCACATGTCAATTGACCGCAGTGGGCTTCCTGGAGCAGAAGGGGTAATTACTTACATCACTGGATACCCGGCATTAAAGTACACAGCACTGTAAAAGGATGGCTGATTGTATCAGCCCTGTTACAGTACTTGATTGGGTTGTCAGTTTAACAACCCAATGTGTCCAATGTCACTGTGAAAAGGAGTACAATGTCATACAGACAGGTCCTTCACCGTTACAGCGCTGTGACTGGAGCACAAACTCCATCGGTACAGAAAAACCAGGCTCGCGTCACTTGACATTCTATTGGACTGCGAAATAATCAATTGAAGGTACATGAAGCGACTGCATCTCTTGGCCAGGGACTGATGGAGAGAGGGGAAAAAAAAAAAAAAAAAAAAAAAAAAAAAAAGACTCATGCAGAGTCTTTTTGAAGGAGTAAAATTGCCTGTACAAGAAACTATATTTGTACAAGCATTAATGCAACCTCTGTATAGAACAGAGCCATTATTGTGTCATGATTTGGCTTACAGATGTTGCTATATTAAGCTGGTTGCTGATGGGCGCAAGAGTCAGACCCTCTCCAATCTATTATTAATGACCCATGCCATAGATTGGCCTGATGTTTCAATTAGCTGGAACAGCTTATTAATTGCACAAACATTACACATTTAATCAAGTACACACAAGACACAATAAAACATCTGATCACATCATGAAAGTTAAACATCTACAATGCATCTGCTCCATCTACTTACAGTAATCACATGAGCAATAACTAATACAATAATCTGCCCATGTAAACAGACTATATTAGATCTCAAAACATCAACACCAAGAAATGTAATAAGGTAAAGAGATAAGGTAATTGTAAAATGGGCTAGATTCAAAAACTGAAGCCCCCAATGTGACCACTTGTTTGTTCAGCACCTTCTATGTATGGACCAGAGAAAACATGTAGAATGTGACCAGACAGCAACACCTGTTCCTCTAGAGAGGCTGAGCCTTGTTGTTCTCAATATAGAACACGTCTTCAAATAGCAAATACCCCAACATACGGCCATTAATCTAAGCAGTGGCACTCTCTAAAAATGAACTAGTCTGCTCTGGCCAAGAGATATTGCATCAGATGGAAATAAACTGGGTCAAAAAGTGAAATAAATAACACTAAACTAGAAACAGCGAACAAGACAAAATAGATCCGTATACAGCCCCCATAGCATATGCAGCCCAGTCCAAAAAATAGAGTGCCACCAAAATCATTTGGACATGTGTAAAGGTAAACACCAGACTGCAACATTGTATAAAAGAATGCAGTGTTACACAATATCCGGGAGTTTACAGCTGGATGTGCTCTTATCTTTTGCTAACCGCCTGTGAAAACAAATCCAAACAGACCCTGGAGGACAATAGTCTGTGCTAAAAGGCAACTCCATAGTCCAACCCAACTGCATATAATATTCTGCTCTCTGTTGTTTGTAAGGAGACAAAAATACTCAAAACAAGTACAGCATTATATATAGTGTGTCCCAGTCCACTATGATGAGAAGGGTGGCACGACTGGCTTTAGTGCCAGGGCCCTTTACACAACTGATCAACGGGAGTGCCGATGCTAAACTGATAGCCTTTCCTTAGAATAGGCCATCAATTGTGTCATGCTAGAACACTTCAAACGGCTATGTCTATAGAACTGTGGCACCTAGAGACACTCTGGTGTCATTTCAAATAGAATCTTATCTTTACTATAAAATCAGAATAATGTTTCTAGGTGCCACAGAGCTAGAATGTATCCACTGTTAAAGGGGTTATGCGAGGGTATAAAAATACCCATTGGTGGCCGGGATGGGGCAGGTTAAAAAAAAAAAAAAAAAAAAAAAAACATGTACTTACCGCCCAGCACCCTCCAGTCAGTGCCTCATGTACCGGTAAACAAACAAGGGCACAGAAGCCGCTCTGTGCTCAGCCGTGGTGGTCAGCCACCCCCAACCGCTTCGCATGATACAACACTGGGAATAGGGACGGGTGGGTGTGGCATTGTCACTGTTTGTTTACATGGGGCACGAACCATAGAGATCGAAAAACTGGAAACCGGGAGGTAAGTACTTGTTTATTTTTTTACCCGCCTTATCCCGGCGACCAATGGGGTTTTTTTTATACCCTTGGATATTAGTACATGCACATTCTGCATCTGTAGCTGAACCTGGGGAAGGGGAATGGATTGATGCTGTGCCTACCATATTTTGGTAAGACTTATTAAATTTTAATGCTTGTTAATAGACTATCCTACGGGTACGAATAGAAGGGGCAGCCATGACACGACCGGCCACATCAGTTAAGGAATTGTGACGATATTTCATAACAAAATTATTCATGTTAACAGTATATAAAACTGTGACTAAATCATTTCATTATGAATTATCATACTTTCTTAATGTATGTCTATTAACACCAAGATCTCATATATGAAAAAAACCTAAGTAAAATTGTTATGATATGTAAAACTGATCCAAATATATCATTTAAAAAAAAAAAAAAACAAAGCACAACAGATTTGTAAAAATTGACCTGGCCATTCAGGTACCATTGACTCTTGGTCATGAAAGAGTTCATGTAACCTGTAGCAGATGGCGGTATTGTTTTCATCAAAAGGAGGTGGGAGGACTGACACAACACAATACAAAAATCCTGCTGAGACCCATTTGCCTCAATGGAGAGATGATCTAGATATCCAGAAACACTGTGCATGGATCAGTAACTAGCAATGATTGCAAGCAAGCCCTCACTTGTATTGTTTCTTATGTTATTACTTTGTATATGTACCCCCATTATCTGGTCATCCCTGCAGAATATGAAGGTGATAGATAAAGATGTATCACTATTACACCAATCCATGTTATCCACAGACAGTACTGATGAAAGGGCACTACCTGCATGTACCCCTATGTTCTGCCCCACCCCCACAATGCAGTGCTCTGCACATGTGTCACCAGCATTATGATGAGCCTTGCGGAGTCTTGTGATCTTTGTGTGTGACATGTACATTGTCACTCATACTACATGGATGTGCAGGGTAACCACGTGATGACACACCTACATATATACATACATGTGTACATACACAGCTAGGACTATGTGATGTGTGTTAGCAGGAGGACAAACCTCTGACCACCATGACTGATCCCCTGCTGCAGTCCCTGTTCAGCCCGATCCCTGCAGCCATTCATCCTGTGTTCCCGGTGCCGGGCCTAGCTCCTGCCCCAGCCCTGTGCTCCCCTGCCGCCGATCTGACCTGCTATCCCTTATCACAAGGTGTAATAACCGGCACCCGCAGCCCCACAACCCCCGGACACTCACCGTAAATTGGTCTCAATCTCCTGTCGTTAGGGTCCTGCACATGGCCCCGCGCCGCCATGATGACAAGCGCAGAACCCGAGTGCGCCTGCGCGGCAGGAAGCGTACGGCGGCGTTAAAGGGACAGCGCAGCTGTGTGACGGCTCCGGGCACCGGGCTGCTGCCTGCTTTGGTAGTGATTTGTGTCAGTGGGTTGGTTCTCTGCCTCATTCCATATAAAGAGATGCAGGACAGAAGGAAGTATGGAAGGCAGTGGGCATTTTTTTCAAAGGTTTTTTTTTTTTTTCATTCAAATATAAATTTTTTGCTTTTATTTTTTATGTTCAGTGTTAATAGTTATTTATATATTTTTTTTAACTAATACTTATATTGATCTCAGTGCTAAGAGCTTTTTCAGACTTCAGAGTCCTTGTGGTGACAACGTGTCATCCGGATGGTTTGCTAAAATTAGGCTCAGTTTTCACCATCGTTCAGATTTCCGTTTATTTACCTCCGTTACAAAATGAAAACGTATGGTAAATAAACGGTGATACAGCTGAACATAACGGATGACTGTGTCCGTTACAGTTACAGGCACTTTACTTTCACATTCAATACATCGATCTATATCTTCTTTATCTGACTATATATCTATCCATATCTCAAATCTATTCATCTGTCTATCTATCCCTCATAATAGATGTCATTTATTTATTATTACGGATGACTGTCTAACAGATGACAACGAATGACATAAAAAAATTGGATTGATTTCAATGGGATTTGTAACAACTTCCATTTTTTTACTTTTTTAAGGGGAAGCTACAAAGAGAAATCTTAACGTTTGTATGAGCCTAAGGGCAAACGCAGACAAAGTTGCACCCACCGGGGCGGACGGCGGTCCGATCGCAGGCGTTTCCATAGAACCTTAGGGTGTTGCCACACATGCCGTTTTTGGTCCGTTTTTAAGCATGCGTTTTCAGTCTATTTAAAAATGCATCCATTTTTGACCGTTTACCATGCATTTGACCACTTACAACCTGTTTATCTATTAAGATAATTGGGGAAAACTGACAAAAACGGTCAAAAATGGATGCGTTTTAAAAACAAACTGAAAAGGCATGCTTAAAAACTGACCAAAATGTCATGTGTGGCATCACCCTTAGGCTAAATACACAACCACGATCAACAGGTTTCATTATACTTCCAGTTATTAACTTGTCCCAACCTCCCACTGCCGAAAGACATCTGTGGGCATAAGTCCCAAGTCTGCAGGACCAGGCCTCCGGGTATTGGCGACAGTCGGAGACTGTAGGGAGTAAGGAGATGCGGTTTATTTGATCACTTGTTCATTGTAATATACTGCAATACTAATGTATTGCAGCATATTACATAATCAGCCTATGCACTCTGCATAGGCTGACATTAGCACTTGTAGATCGTGCAGAATGCACTCGTCCCCATGCTGTATCATGCGCCCACGGAAATATTAACAGCTGTTTAATTAGGCCAATTTGTCTTGAGCTGTTGCAATGCATTTGGAAACAGATGCGTTAAATGCCACGTGTGACTGCACCCTGAGGCCGCCTTCCTACGTGGCGTTTTTGTTGCGTTTTTTAATGCATCTGAAACGCATTTGTTTTATTGCAAATGTATGTGCATTTTGGCCAAACCCCCTCCCACTTTCGTTTCGGATGCGTTTCAGGTTATACAAAAGAAACATCACACAGCACAGTGATTTTCCCACTATGGGGAGGCTGGAGTTTAACATTAGCATTGCAAAATTTGTATTCCACACTTCAAGGGACATTTATCGTATGATTGCGACCCCCCTCCTATTGTCACGACAGATACATGAAGAGGCTTAGATGAGTTGTACTTTTCATTGGTATCATGCAGGGGTAAATGTGACTTTTTGATTACTTTTTATGGTGTTTTTGTGTTTGCTTGAATGCACAAAAATCGTAATTTTTGCATTTTTTTATTTATTTTTTTAGGTGTTCACCATACAAGTTCAGTAATGATTTTATTTTATTGTAGTTGTTGTTACCTACGTGGCAATACCCAATATGTATTGTTTGTGTGGTGAGTTTAACTTTTTGTGTTTCTTATTTTTACACTATACAGGCATTTATGGAAATTTTATTGTGTATTACATTTTATTTTTATAAAATTCCGATCTCGGTTGTGCAGAGGCTTGGCTGTCATATACAGCGAGCCTCCTACATGGATCACAAGGGCTCTGATTCTGAGCCTTCAGGGGAACGTTATGTTGGCAAAATACGAGATCACCATGACATTCCCCAATGTCATGTTGGCTTAAAGGGGTTATCAGAGAATAGTAATAACTTAGGACCGGGCTGGGGTGCACCATTTGTTTACAGGGGCATGGAAGCTACGCTAGGGGAGCTTCCGGCCAGGAGAGGTGCCCGGCTATCCCGTGCTGGGATATGGTGAGGGATGGGAGTAGCCGCGACGGCCGGAAGCACCCAAGTGCAGCTTCCTTGCCCCTGTAAAAAAAAACAGGGGCACAGATCAGATGGACCGTGGCATGGAACAGCAGCAGCAACAGAGGAGGTGAGTACAGCTTTATTCTTTTTAAAAAGCTCACCCTAGCCCTAAGTCATTGCTACTCTCAGATAACCCCTTTAACAGGTTAAGAGGATAAGTATAATATAGGTGACCCTATTAGTGTCCTATAATTACCATGTAAAAGTTTGATATTAGTGTCAAAAGACTTTAAGGCATCCATACACATTTGAGAAATGTAGTTGAATCTTCCAATTTTATCAGAACATTTAAATATCTAAGAGATTTATGAGATGTTTCGACCTGTACTTGACGTCATATAACAAGGCAAGGAAGGTTTTGAGTATGTTGTATTTCAACATATAAAAACTTTGTTTACACTGGAGATAAGCCACTGGCATATTCACATCTCCCCACTGAAAGCACATGCACATTGGTCCAAGGCTTAGTGTATAGGGGAGATACATCAGAAGTGTCTTAGAGCAGAACTGTTCTAGTTGCCCATTGCAACCAATCAGAGCTCAGCTTTAATTTTATAAATAGATGTGAGAAAAAGAAAGCTGGGCTCTGGTTGGTTCCCATGAGCAATTAGAGAAGTTCTGCTCTCAAACACTTTTGATAAATCTTCCCCTATGTGTTAATGAATAAACAAGGAATAGTAATTCAGAAATTACTATTGGTTATTGATTTGGCACCCTTAGTTATGTGCTTCACATATCTGCTCTTAGTTTCGAAAGCATGTGAAAGTTACCTGGAAAGCCTGATTAATATATTAGATTGGACAATGGTTAGTCCAGTCACTGGCAAATAAATTTTAGGGTTTTTTTTCATTTTTTTTCTTTTATCTAGTCCCAACATTCCCAAATAAGCGGGGTCATTATTTCCAGATCTCTATTACGGTGATGGCACACATGGCGTTTTGAACACATTTTTGGCCCGTTATTAAGCAGTCCGTCAAAAAAACGCATGCGTTTTTGACCAGTTTGAATTAAGATAATTGGTCAAACCAGTCAAAAACGGATGCGGTTTCAAAAAATGCATGCGGTTTTTGACAGACTGCTTAAAAACAGGCCAAAAACGTGTTCAAAACACCACGTGTGCAATCACCCTTATCAAATGGGTGCATCCAGTGTGCTGCAGCCGAGGACCACCATTTGTCTGATGAGCCTGATTAGCATGTTTGGTTAGAAAACTACCTTGGGACTAAGCTAATTGTAAATCATTCAATATGCCGTTCCTATTAGTCTACTTGTACTTTGCAGGATCCCTTGTTTGCAGCCCGTTTGTCATTGGTGGGTTAGTGCTGCTCACACTGTCGATGTCAATAGAAAATGATGGGCAGGAATATGACCTGGTCTATAATTTGTGGCAGGTTTTGTGCATGCCGATAGTATGCACTGCCCGTGAGCATGAGTCCATAGATATTATTGGAATCTTGTATTAACCACACAAAAAATCAGTTGAATGCATGAGCACTTATGGGAAGCAAACAGATGGGGATGGTAAAGGTGGTGAAAGCTCCAACTTCATTTACTTTTCTCATATACAGTCTAGTACAGGGGTAGGGAACCTATGGCTCGAGTGCCAAATGTAGCTATTTTGTAGGCTGCATCTGGCTCTTAGACAGATCTTTAATAAACAGTGATGGCTGCTGCTGTGTGTCTTAGACTGATCACTGGACACAGAGGTAGGTAAATTATTATTTTTTTTTGCTGTGACTACCTATCTTCTGGGAAGCATGTGCTGTGGCTATCTATATACTTGGGGGCATGTGCTATGGCTACCTATATACTTGGGGGCATGTGCTATGGCTACCTATATACTTGGGGTCATGTGCTGTGGCTACCTATCTACTTGGGGGCATGTGCTGTGGCTACCTATATACTGGGAGCATGTGCATATTGTATGGCTCTTACGGAATAACATTTTCAAATATGTGGTGTTTATGGCTCTCTCAGCCAAGAAAGTTCCTTACCCCTGGTCTAGTATATATTGTCTGCACCTCTTATAATATGGTTTATTGAATATACAAAAGGGGAAGGTATACACAATACCACATTAAATACATTTTAAAAATACAATAACCATTTGAACCCTTAATACAGATCAGACTACCCACAGCAGAATAATTTACCATCTAAATCAAGCATGATAAAGCAGGGACACTTACTCATAAATCTATTCATATTTGTTATTCTTTCTTCTCAAATTAACTTTTTAAATTATGATAATGAGCTCTGGGGGTGTTACCTGTGTTAGAGCCTGTGTCTTCTCAGGCTGTCACACTGCGCAGGAGCGCGTCTCCCCTCCTACTGTGTGCTGCTGCCATGAGATTATTTTAGGGAGATAGTATGACAGTCTGTGAAGCTACAGCACATATGGGCTCTGGTAACACACCCCAGAGCCCTTCTGGCTCATAAGCATAATTTTTGAAGTTGATTTTAGAAGGAAGGAGGCCATGGATAGTAAATATAAGAAGATTACCACAGTCACAGCACCTGTATCTATAAGTGTCCCTGGTTTATCATGCTTGATTTTGACGGTCCTTTGAAAGGAAGTGAACCATGAAAGTCGCAACATGAAGACTAAATGCGTAGGCAAGGTAGCCCCAAGCATTTTGCCATCATCACATCATGGGTAATCAGATCCTCCCGAGTCCATGTGTTGTATCCTTCCAGCAAATGTACAAATAAAAATGTGGATAGCCCAACTAAAATTATGTCCCTTTCTCTAGAAAGCTAATTTAAATATAATAAATGTGTTCGGTATTGACTAAAATATGTGTCAAAATAAAAAAAAAAATATTATTTAATTATTTCCATTACCATAATGGAAAAATTGTCCAAGCATCAGAACAAATGCTTATTTTGCCATAACACAACCCTGAAAAAAATATTTATTTTTTTTTTCATTTCACTCTTGACTATCACTGGAAAGATCTATCACCTTAAGAATTAACAAGTGAAATATTCTCTAGGTTTGTAAAGAGTTAAAGGAAGTCTACCGCCTCCAGTGCAGTTAACAACTGGAGCACTGCTATTCCCACCTAATTAACTTTCCTCTCCTTTCAGTTTCATCTCCGGATTCCCACAAGACATAGCGCCTGCTTTTCAGAAGGAAAGGGTAGTGGTCCAGACAGGGATAGCAGTTGAGATTGAGTTGCTGATTTTTATACTTGAGTTCATTTCTACTTTTCCTGTGTTTTTTTTCCAGTTTTGAGCAGCAAGTTTTAAAGGGAACCTACCACCAAGGATCTACCTATAAAGGTAGATCGGGTGGTAGGTGGAGCTATGGGACGTGAGGATAGCCCTTTTAAGGGCTAATCATCACGTCCCTGCAATATTTTACTAACTTTTATATAGCTAATATGTACATTTTGTAAAGAGGCTACTGGGCAAATACTCCACGCCCTAGTAGCCTCTTTGACCCTCCTACCAGAAGTGTTTGGTGTGCAGCTCAGAGGAGCTGCCGGCTGCGTGGTCACTGCTCCAAAGCTGGAGCTGCGCAGCAGTGGGCCTGCTGTTCTGCGCATGCCGAAGACTTCTGGTAGGAAGGTTAAAGAGGCTACTGGGGGGTGGAGTAGCCGCACCTTGTAGCCTCAGCTCCGGCTACTCCACACCCCAGTAGCCTCTTTACAAAATTTACATATTATTAAGATAAAAGTTAGTAAAATATTGAGCGGACATGAGGATTAGCCCTTAACCCCTTCCCGACATTTGAAGTAATAGTACTGTATAGCGGGAGGTGCGTTCCTGCAAAATGCAGTACTATTACGTCAAGCTTCTGGCCCCGGCTCCTGAACCCGCCTCTAACACCCGTGAACAGAGACTTCTCCGATCCCGGGTGTCAACCCATAACATTTCACAAAAATCTCCCCCCCCCCCCCCGCGTTGCTTACTGGGGGGGTCTGCTGCTCCGATCAGTGTGTTACAGCAGGGTCCTGCCAGAAGGCAGGACCCGGCACACGGAGGAGGATCGTGCAGCCCCGGGCACTGGCACTCCCGGGGCTGCACGATCCTCCTCCGTGTGCCGGGTCCTGCCTTCTGGCAGGACCCTGCTGTAACACACTAAGCATGCGCATTACACAGTGTAATACATCTGTATTACACTGTGTAAGGTGAAGAAGAGCTTGAGCAAGCGATCAGAGGATCGCTTGTTCAAACTTACCTGTAAAAGTGATAAAAAACAGTTAAAAACATTTAATAAAAAACATTTTTTAATAAAAAGAATTAATTAAATAAAGTTAAAGTCCCCTAAACACAAAATCGCCAAAAAAACCCACATATTTGGTATTGCCATGTCCGTAACAATCGGTACAATAAATCAGAAACATTATTGGGCCCACTCGGTACGCCGTAAAAACAAAACCCGAAAAACTTGCCAAAAATGTACATTTTTCATAAAATCTCTTCACAAAAATGTTCTAAAATGTGATAAAAAAAAGTTATGTGCGCCAAAATGGTACCAATTGAAAGGACAACTCAACACGTAAAAAATAAGCCCTAAACTAGCTCTGTCAACAAAAAAGTATTAAAGTTACGTCTCCGAAAATATGGTGATGCAAAAACAAAGGAGATTTCCTATATATTAGGACCCCCTAAAAATACAAAAAGAAAGGAAACCACAATTGACAATTTTCTTTTCACCCATACATGCAAGAGTTAATAAGATCTCATCAATAAGCTAATGACCCACTTAAATGAAGTATTTGTAAAGTGCATCTCATGTCGCAAAAAATAAGCCCTTATATGTCCAAATTGCCAAAAAAATAAAGATTGTATAGCCAATAAAATGTGACAATGCATAATCTGCTCTGAATGGCGCAGCTCCCCTTCGATGCCCTGGCGTGTTCCCACCACATATGGAGTTTGTTATATGCGGGAGGGATTGGGTATCAAATTTTGTGGAGCGTTTTGGTATTTTATCCACTGAGAATTTGTACATTTTTTGAAAAACACATTACCGTATTTTTTGCACTATAGGGCGCACCGGACTATAGGGCGCATTAGTCCGATGCGCCATATATATGTAATAATTACATATATAAGGCGCATCGGACTATAAGGCGCGGGGGCCGGGGGCGTGGCGGAGGTCTGGGGGCGTGGCGCAGACCCGACGTGACGCGGCGACGGGACGCGGCGACGGGACGCGACGCCGAGA
The DNA here is from genome assembly GCF_040894005.1 of Engystomops pustulosus. NCBI lineage: Eukaryota > Metazoa > Chordata > Amphibia > Anura > Leptodactylidae > Engystomops > Engystomops pustulosus. Next base: position 66,950,786 of record NC_092411.1, on the reverse strand, counting down.
CGCGACGGGGAACGCGGGGAAGGTGAGCGGGGAAGGTGAGGGGGAGGTGGAGGAGGGCAGCGGACCATACTTACATAGGTCCCCGCTACCGGAGACAGCAGATCTCCCGCTGGAGATCTGCTGTCTCCGGTAGCGGGGACCTATGTAAGTATGGTCCGCTGCCCAGCGCCATACATAGGGCGCACCGGACTATAAGGCGCACTTTGGATTTCCACGGAAATCCAATGCTTTTAAGTGTGCCTTATAGTCCGGAAAATACGGTAATTTAGCCAAAAAATAATGTACTGTACTTTCAAAATTATATCCGATTTTGCTTTAACCCCTGTAAAACAATTAAAGGGTTAACAAACGTCATAAAAGTTGTTTTACATACATTGAGGGGTGTAGTTTCTATATGGGGTAATTTATGGGGTATTACTATTATTTAGGCCTCTCAAAGTGATTTGAAACCTGAGCAGGTCCCTCAATAGCAGGATTTTGCGTTTTTTATGAAAATGTGAAAAATCGCACCTAACATTCAAAGGCCCATAACATCCTACAAAAATAAGAGTATGCATAAAAACGAAACTAATGTTAGTTATTACGTTTTTTTGCTGTTATGACTAAGTGTGGAAAAAGTAGAACATTTTGAAGTTCGAAAATCGAGAATTATTCCAAATTTTCACCAAATATCTGATTTTCTCATAAATAAAGGCAAAACATACCACCAAAATTTTTCAACTAACATGAAGTACAATGTGTCACAAGAAAACAATTTTAAAATCACTTGGCTATGTTATAGGGTTTCAAAGTTATAACCATTTATAGTGACACAGGGCAGATTTGAAAAAATGGGCTGTATCAGGAAGGTGTAAAGTGGCTTCGGTGTTAAGGGGTTAAAAGGGCTATCCTCACGTCCTATAGATGCACCTACCTACCTTTATCGGTAGATCCGTGGTGGTAAGTTTCCTTTAAAGAGGTATTCGGCGAATATGAACATCTGATACAAAAACCTATAATGCTATAAATAAATGAAAAACTACAAAACTAAATATCATTAATCCCAAAATGGAGCTTAAATAGTTTGCTTTTATGATTCACAAAATTTTATGGGCTTTGTAAAGTAAGTGGAGTTATGTCCAAGATGGCCTAAACAGGCAAGATACTACAACTCCCATGAGCCCTCATATTCAGCAACAGCTCCTCCCTCTCATTCTTTTGTCCCAGTGAGGATCTAACAGACTGTCCTGCTCTGTTACCATAGTAATGATGGGGGAGATTTATCATTAGTCCTATATAGCTTCTTGATGTGTAATTGTCGCAATTTTTTTGCGCAAACATTGTTTTTGCAGGTTTTTTTTGCGAGAAAAAACGCAACTCTAAAGTCACGCAATGGTGGAAAAAATATACCACAGAGTGCAACACCACATTTATCAACTGAAAATTTTCAGAAGAACGCAAATCACAAAACTACACCACATAGGAGGTCCATTGCTAATACAAGGGGGAGTTTTTGCTCAATTTTATGATTGAGGTATCTGAGAATTTCCTGTGCAAAAACATCGGAAAAAGGCAGAAATTGAGCAGATGTTAAACATACTTGCGACTTGTGCAGTCTATTCACACAGAGCTCATCAGAAGACATTTAACACTGCACATACACATAGTGTTAAATAATGACATTTAACACTGCACTACCATGACCCCAACACTGGCCATACTGGATGCAACCGTCCCAGATCTAGCGGGACAGTCCCAGTTTTTGGGCACCGCCCCCCTTGGTGGGAAGTATGTGCCGGGACATCAACTCGGCTTTAGACCCCTTTCACATGAATGAATGTTTTTTCTGTGCATATATTTCACCCTATCTGTTCTGTAAAAAAGATGGTGGGTCGCAAATGATGTTACCAGCTTGCTGAAGCCCAAAATCCCTGGATATTAGACGTTTATACAGAATCAATCGTATGCAAAGTGTATTATAAACATTCTCAAAGGCTTCTATGGGATGTGCGGAATGGAAATACAGGAGAAAATAGGACATATATTTTTTCATGGCTCGCTCACCTGTGGGCAATACTGTCATTTAAATGGATGACCATATTGTACATTGTAGTGAAGGTGGCTGCTTGCTACCCGTGTAAACGTGGTACGGTACAGGTAGCACGCAGCCGTTTTAATACATTCACTTGAAAGGGGCCCTACAGGCAGGGCCGGCGCTATGGGTAGGCAAAGTGGGCAATTGCCAGGGCCCCCTGAAAGGGGGAGTATCCCTTCTTTCAAAGGAATCTTGAATTTTGTTTCTAGGTGCCAGGGATCAGGTTTAAAGTGAGAATATCAGGTGACATTTTTATATATAAAAATCCCTCCCAACGGCAGTTTAACAGTTAATATCTCTGTTTTCCTGACACGTAGAAACACAAATTCATAGATTCATATAAAAGAGGAGACTCTCTTCTTTCATAGGAAAAAAAGTAAGGTTCTATGTGTCACAGAGCCAGAGATACAGCCCCCTGTACCCAACTCCAGATTCTTATCCGGCAGCTACAGGAAGAATTTGCTGCACATCACAGATAATGGAAATATTCGCTTTATATGTTACTACATTTTGAGAAGGGATAATATAAACTAATATTCATGTTTTTAACCCTCTCCTATCCAGATCTATATAAGAACACACTTTCCCTCTTATTGCCTTTTATTTTGTGATAGTTTATTTTTTTGCGAAAATTGACTGATACGATGAACATTCAATCCTCTTTGCCTAATGTGGCGACACATTAACACCGCGCCCAAAACATGTCCATAAAGTTATATGTAACACCAAACACACACATGTTCTGGAATAAAGTTTTTATTTCTCACCAATCCTCCATTATTTACACCTATGTTATGACGTTCTCACTCAAATTCTTATGAAGCGCGGAGGGTTCTGTTATTGTGCGGCTAATACATTGGTGCACATCTAAAAGTGATTATCTCATTAGCTGGTTTATGGATATATAGTTATTTATTTGTGTAAGGGAGCATACAATGATAGATCTGTGTGAAGCTCAGGGCACTTTTCTGCAAAAATTGTTTTGTGTCCCCTGCGGATTTAACGTTCCTTTTGCTGCATATTTTGGTGAATATATTGGTGTGGGATATATATGATCTCCTCACATCTTACTGTTTAAGGAAAGTATATTTTCTTTATATACCGCATATACTCGAGTATAAGCCGACCCGAGTATAAGCCGAGGTCCGTTATGGAGCCAGATCCCCGGCCCGTTATGGAGCCGGATCCCCGGCCCGTTATGGAGCCGGATCCCCGGACAGTTGATTAAAAAAATTTAAAAAATCTAAACTCACCTTTCCGGCGCCCCGCGAGTCTTCTTTGCGATCCGTCAGTCAGCAGCGGGTCCGTTTGGCGTGCAGCTCTGACGTCAGCCGCAGCCGCCGACATCACAGTGTGTGCTGGCTGCCAGCACACACAATACGTTCGCGGCGGTTGCAGGTTGTGACTGTCTTAAAATTTGTAGCTGAAAAGCAGATATTTAGTTATTTCAGTTTTAATCATATTATGTGGCTTTATTTATGTGAACATATCAACATGGGGCATTTGTGAATTGTACACATGTCCATGTGTTACATTTAGGAGATGTGAAGGTAAATATTTTCAGTTTGGACCATATTATTTGCCATCAAAGTAAAATTTTAAGTATTTTTTATAACATGTTTCAGTTTGAATCAAAGTTGGATGAAGGCGCCTATGTCTATAAACTCTTTAATGCAATTTTGAAAATGGGGCAAGTGTCTGTTTGCTGTAATTTCGATTTTATTTTTTAACGTCAAAAATTGTAAAAATTGCTCCGGTCAATAAAGCGACAAAATATTCAGAAATCCAGGCTGGTGAAAGGTGAATATGCTTATCATCTATCTTCTGTCTATATATCTATCGTCTATCTGTCTACTTATCTATCTATTATAATCTGACCATTTATATATCTCGCTTTTTCTCTATTTATTAATCAATGTTCTACTGTATTTATCTCTCATATCTATCTACTGTATATATAATCTACTTTATAGTTCTACATCTAGAAATCTCTATCATCTTTCATATTTATCTTCTATCATAATAATTATAAATAATAATTCCTTTATTTATATAGCACACACAGATTACACAGCGCTGCACAGAGCTTGCCAGATCAGTCCCTGTCCCCAATGGGGCTCACAATCTATTCAACCTACCAGTAATTTTTTGGAGTGTGGGAGGAAACTGGAGGACCCAGAGGAAACCCACACAAACACAGAGAGAACTTACAAACTCTATGCAGATGTTGACCGGCGCTGCAAGGCTGTAGTTCTAACCACTGAGCCACCGTGCTGCCCATCAATCTCCCTAGCATCTATCTATCTCCTATACAATTCGCCAATATTACAGGTTGTTTTACCATACTAAAGGGAGCCTCTTGCTAGTCATAAAATAGTTTTATTTTGGGGCCCCACTTTTAGTTTTGCCCAGGGCCCCACTTTGTCTAGAACCGGCCCTGCCTACAGGAATAATGCAGTACACACAATGTAACTGTCACTACTTCCACTGGAGTTGGGATGCAAACAAGGAATTTTTTTTTCATTTAATTTTTTTAGAAAAATTCTAAACTTATTAAGTAATAAGACAACCCTCTTATAAGAAGATACAAGTGAAGTGGAATAACCAGACCACACAACAGTCAGTTGCACTCCAGAGGTTTTCCAGCTGTTGTAGGACTACAACTCCCACCATCCCCCAGCACTACAGCTTCATGCTAGACAGCTTGATTACAAGTAAGAAACGAAACTTTCGGACTCCTCCCCCTTCGCCAGTGGTCACATGACCGTGACGTCACCCCGGCGCCCGCCGTTCATTGGGGCTGAGGTGTAGACGAGCTGTGCAGCCGTTGGTGACAGCCGGTGTTGTGCTCCTCTAATAGCCGGTAAGACATTGCAGCTTCTCCTGCGTGTAGCTGAGTGACGCCCGCGGGGCCGGGGCTGTGCCCGGGCCGGTGCCCTGTAGCGCTGTCCCCCGCTGGGTGCAGACGTCCCTGTGCGGCACTACAGGTCCCAGCACGGTGCAGTGTACACGGCCAGGCTCGGGTCAGGGCGTGTGCCCGCGCTGTGTCACGGTGATTCATGGAAATTCTCTGCAGCAACAAGTGCATTCCTGTTTCCTGGCATCAGTGCCAAGACCTGTGCCCAGGCAGCTGTGCCCTCAGTCTATGGCTCTGTTCACACTGGAGAAAATAACGCAGCCTGGAGAAAACTTGTCTGTGGACTCTGTCAGTACATTAGTATGATGGGAGCCTAACCCTATGTTACTGCTTTATGGCTCCTCACATCAAGTCTTGTGTTACTGTTAGAGGCCAGGGCTGCATTCACCACTCTGCAGACCTCAGAGCTGAAATCCCTGGTTATTCTTCCCGGGGCATTATGCGAGAATGTGTCGTGTATAGTTTCTCTTTTCTGATCCGCCTGCCATTTTCTTATAGGCTTTATTTTTCCTTCTTTCACTCTGTGGTACAGATGACACATCCCCTTTACTCTTTGGGCCAGTAGGATCTTGAAGACCGGCGATGGTTCGTTTGTGAATGAGGCGGCTCTTTCACGTAAAAAGGCGGGAGCTGGCTCACTTAGCCCTATCCTTTATCAGCTTGCTACTCCTTTTTAACCCCCCAAATACGGGTTAAAAGTGGGGTGCAGGTGGTTGACTGGCTGGACTGCGGTCCCCTATTATTTATTTAATATATTAGGAGCCACAAGAGCCGGCTCTTCTTTATGAGTGGAGCCGAATGATCCAGCTCACGAAGAAGAGCCAGACTTTACATCACTACTACAGATGCAAAATGAATGCACCTTTTTTGCTGTGTTTTTATGCCTTCCTTTGAATATTTTTTTTTTTTATTGTTGGTAAATCCCCCCCCCCCCCTGTGATTTGCCCCTTTATTTATTTTTTACTGTACAGTGTTCTTAGCCAATGGGATAATTCATTCTATATTTTAATAGGATGTACATTTTGGACACGAGGACATTTTTATGTTTTATTTTTATATATTTTTATTCTTGATATGTTGCCATAAGGGTCACTGCATGTTACAGTCTGTTACACTATATCCATTGAAGTCTGCCAGATATATATGGATGAAGACAGGCTTTCTGAGGACAGGAATGGCGTCCATACCATAGCCCTGATGTAATTTTCAGTAAAATGGAGTAGGCTGCAGGGTCTCGGACCCCACCACAGCATAGGTCATTAATAGGTTATCATTAGGGTAGTGACACATGGATCCCCTGTTCATCTTATGGATTTTTTTTTCTAAGAACCCCTCTAACAATAGGGAATTGTATCAATTCTCTTCTGCCTTAGTATCCTGGCCTTCAGTGATGTCATTTGTGACAAGTAACCGCTGCAGCAGTGACATCACTCCCGGCTGCTGCAGTTACATGTCATGTAGTCATACCCCATTTTTTAAGGTTTTTTTTTTTTTTTTTTAGAGCCGTCATCATGAAACTGCAGTGAGATGTCTAATTACATAGTATGACGATTACAGGTTTTACTTGTTCTTAATTTAGACTGTAACAATTCTATGTGGGGGATGGGATATATGATTATAAAAACAATAAAAAATGATGGAGGAGATTTTTTTTGCTTTTCCCATGAGTTTTTCAGACTATAGGGTCGCCCGGAAAACCAGTGGAGACTATAGCAGAAGTACCTCCCAGATCATACCTGGTGTACAGGTCCGACCTGGTATAGATTGTGCCTGAATCTATGAGGCGGGAGCCTCTATTCAGATTTAGGACATTGGGAGGAATTTTAAAACTGGTGTATTACATGTCTCATTGCAAACCTGTCAGCAGGAATGTGATTTTTAGCAGGTTCCAATCGCCTATGCTATGCTGATCTTAACAATGTCTTTGTCAGCTTTCTGAATCATTTCAGTAGTTTATACAAGTTTAATTCCCATTACCTGCTCCCTGTCAGCAGCAGGTAATGTGCATTGAGTAGGCAGAGGAGGGAGGGGGATGGTGTCGAGGAGAGGAAAAATACAAGATGAGACACCGCTAACAAAAAGCTGTACCTGTTGCACTATTTTGTTAAAGGAAATATACCAATACCTGTAAGGCAAATTGCACTCAACATACTCTCCTGTCCTCCTCTTCATCTTGATCCTGGCGCCAGGATCAACCGGAAAAAAAACTTGGAGCAAGGGGACGTTCTGCTTGCCGCTCTAATTATTTAAGTGGGCTGAATTATTATTTTTCAGCCCCCCCCCCCCCCCGTTCATCTATGCTCGCATATACATAAGAGCGTTTGTTTATGGATAAAATAATAACTTGTGGACTATCACGGGGCCTATCTGGCCTCCTTTTGGGTTGTCTGTTGTCATTTTTTCAGGTTCTGTTAGTGAGGCTCGTGCTGGATTCTACCACACACTTGTGAAGATCCCATTACAAGCCTTCCATAGACAATCTAGTGCTTTTTACTTCCTAGATGTGCTGAAACAAGAAATGAAAGTGATAGTAACTGTGGTGTTTTCTTTAGAAATCCTGACCATGGCGTCCAGTGCTGAGCAGGATACGCGGCTGTGTGGAAACTGGTGAGTAATGTGTTTATAACGGGTGGTGGGCCATAAAGTCACTGGGGCCGAATCTGAAGGGATTTATTACCAGTGAATTCTCAACAATGTTTATGGCTGTATTTACAGGCATATCTTTTTTTTTTTTTTTTGTTGATTTTACTGAATTTGCATTGAATGGAGAAGCAGGATGGATGCGTCACCTGCTGCTTCACTCAATTATTGAGGACAGGAGCCCCATTCCAGTGAACTGCAGGGATTTGTTCTTGTGATCACTGGATGTGCAGCAGGATTGGTTTGGGACAACCCCTTTAATTTCAGTTAGGTTGGACTTGAAGGCCTTGTGTGTCAACCTTACAAATTATGCAACTTCAGGTAGAAAACGTTTCACACAATTATACAGTCCCAAAAAAATATCTCCACGCCATATATGCCCTCAATGCAGTCTGCATAGGGTTCACAGAAATACCTTTCCCCAGCATGGCTATTATTGACTAGATCTTCATTAAAGTTTTCAGCTTCAAAGGGGTTATCCGGGTATATAAAATTGCATAAGGCCGGGCTGGGGCGGGCTATCTGGCACCGCTGATGTCCCGCGCCGGGGTCCGGTTGATCTGTGCCCCTGTTTGTTTACAGGGGCACAGAAGCCGCGCACAGGGAGCTTCCGGTCTGTGATGTGGCTGGCTCCTACCATCCGTCCCTATCTCTCAGCGTTGTAAGTGCTGGGAGATGGTGTCTGGTGGGAGCTTCCGGCCAGCCAGAAGCTCTCTGTGCGCCCCTGTAAACAAACCGGCGCACAGATGAGATGGACCGCGACGCCGGAGGAGGTAAGTACACGTTTGTTATTTTTAAATAGCCCTCCTCAGCCCGGCCCTGAGTAAATTTTTATACCCGGATACAGAGGTCGCACTAACATTTTTCCAGAAGGGTAATAATACTCCTCTCACCATTTTTGAGGAGTAATCTCAGCCGAGGAGGAGTATGAAATTTTCAGTAATACAAATATATAACTCCTAGTCGTATATAGTGTTAATAGTTATATGGAACAAAAGTCTATGGGGCGGATTTATTAAGCTGTCTGAAAGTCAGAATATTTCTAGTTGCCCATAGCAACAAATCACAGCTCCCCTTTAAAATATTCATGAGCACTGGTAAAATGAAAGCTGAGCTGTGATTGGTTGCCGTGGGCAACTAGAAATATTCTGACTTTCAGACAGCTTGATAAATCTGCCCCTATGATTTTACCCTGTACCGTCTTATTCTATTTGTATATGTCCCCTATGATTTGTAAAGCGCTACGGTATGGCGCTATATAAATAAAGATTATTATTATTATAGATGTCTACTTATAGAAGAAAATTTGTTACAGCCCCTGTTTTTGTAGCTTCTTGGGACAATTATAGTACTATTTGGAGCCGACGCCGACCCCAGACCCCCAACCACCCACAGAGTTGCCCAAGGCTGACGCTGCTCCCCAGACCCCACCCACAGAGAGGGCCAGAGCTGACGCCCGCCCAAGACCCCTCCACCCATAAAGTGGGCCAGAGCTGACGCTGGCCCCAGACCCCCACCACCACCCACAGAGCGGGCCAGAGCTGACGCCAGCCCAAGAACCCTTTACCCATAAAGCGGGCCAGGGCTGACGCTGGCCCCAGACCCCCCACCACCACCCAAAGAGCGGCCCTGCGCTGACACTGAACCCCAGACCCCACCCACAGAGAGGGCCAGAGCCAACGCTGGCCCAAGACCCCACCACCCACAAAGTGGGCCAGGGCTGACGCTGGCCCCAGACCCCCACCACCACCCACAGAGCGGGCCAGGGTTGAAGCTGAGCCCCAGACCCCACCCACAGAGCGGGCCAGAGCTGACGCTGGCCGCAGACACCCCACCCCCAGGACCCCCTCCCCCATAGACCTGACTGATGCCTGACACCGCTAAACTTATTTAATTTTTTTTAAGGGGGGGGGGGTTGGGGGCATAACGCTTTTTTAAACTGTTTAATTTTTACTTTAAATGTCATTTTTTTGGGGTTTTTTAATTACTTTTTTTTTTACAAGGTCGCATATGTTCCCTGCTAAACTTATATATAGATCACAGATAACAGTGACCTAATGGTAACAGTCTATTGGATCACTGTATACAGATCACTGATAACAGAGTCATGCAGGGAGGATGCATATAGCACCTTCCCTGCAGCCTCTCACTGTATACAGGGGCTGCTCTGGCTACAAGATTGGTCTGTCACATAGACAGCCCAATCTTGTTCATAGCTCTGTGTGCACGATCGCACACGGCCATGGGGGGGATGGGCGGAGCTACTGACTGCTTCAGCCCGCGGCCGATGTAGAACGTCATGTGACCTGTGCTCCGGTCACATGACTTTCCATCGGAGCCGCAAGATACCTCGGCAGGAGAGGAGGGGCGGCACTATGTTGTGGGTGTTGCTGAGTGTTGCGGGCGTGAGCTGCGATCCTGGGCAGCAAGCGCCGGCAGCCAAGCACCCAGCCTGCAGATAACCACCAAGCGTATTTATACGCTTGGTGGTTTTTTGGAGGGGTAAATCAGCCTCTACAAGCGTCATAGACGCTTGTAGAGGCGTTATCGCGATCTCTGCCCGGATAAGCCCTTTAATGAAGCATGTCAGCAAAAAGCAATCCGAACCACGGACCCAACAACCCAAAGTGTACAGAAACTGGTTCCATTCTCTGTTTATCAGCCCCAGTTAACAGCTGGCCTTGGGGAGCACTGCAGGTAGGATGTCCACCTGTCTGATAATCTATGGATTTGTCATCAATATTTTTAGAGAACCCCTTTAATGACTAGGAACCAGATTATGGAAAATGACCTGAAAACTCATGGGGAATTCCAGCTTGTGAGTTTCATAAAAGCAATCCTATTATCCATGTTTCATATTTTTGTTAATGTCTTTTACCTAGTAAACGAGACATTCCTGCAGATAACTTCACCATCCATGAGATTCACTGCAGACGCAATATCGCCATATGCAAGTTGTGCAATGAGCCGATTCCCAGAAGTGACATGGAGGAACACTATGACAGTGAACATGCCCCGGTAAGAGTTGTTGGGAGTAGTTTTTCCACTGCAATTTTTTGCTTGGATTCAAAAGATAATTCATTGTGGACAACCAATTCATGTTTTTTGTATATTCTTTAAGTAAGAATATAATATTTTCCACTTCAGTAAAGATTAAAAACAAATATGAGGCACTTTTTAGCAAGAAAAAGTCTTGATAAAATATGGCTACATCCAGGTCCGGCTCCCTTTGGCGGGAGAGCTTCAGTGGGCCCTTCTGCAGTAAACTCAGAGTGGCATGGATTCATTATATACAGCCTCATCACACCCATGGATTAATAATATGCAGCTCCCCCATGGATTAATAATATGCAGCTCCCCCATGGATTAATAATATGCAGCTCCCTCCTTGCTCCCATGGATTAATAATATGCAGCTCCCTCCTTGCTCCCATTCATTATATGCAGCTCCCTCCTTGCTCCCATTCATTATATGCAGCTCCCTACTCGCTCCCGTTCATTATATGCAGCTCCCTACTCGCTCCCGTTCATTATATGCAGCTCCCTACTCGCTCCCGTTCATTATATGCAGCTCCCTACTCGCTCCCGTTCATTATATGCAGCTCCCTACTCGCTCCCGTTCATTATATGCAGCTCCCTACTCGCTCCCGTTCATTATATGCAGCTCCCTACTCGCTCCCGTTCATTATATGCAGCTCCCTACTCGCTCCCGTTCATTATATGCAGCTCCCTACTCGCTCCCGTTCATTATATGCAGCTCCCTACTCGCTCCCGTTCATTATATGCAGCTCCCTACTCGCTCCCGTTCATTATATGCAGCTCCCTACTCGCTCCCGTTCATTATATGCAGCTCCCTACTCGCTCCCGTTCATTATATGCAGCTCCCTACTCGCTCCCGTTCATTATATGCAGCTCCCTACTCGCTCCCGTTCATTATATGCAGCTCCCTACTCGCTCCCGTTCATTATATGCAGCTCCCTACTCGCTCCCGTTCATTATATGCAGCTCCCTACTCGCTCCCGTTCATTAAATGCAGCTCCCTACTCGCTCCCGTTCATTAAATGCAGCTCCCTACTCGCTCCCGTTCATTTTATGCAGTCCCTATACTTTGCCCCCATTCATTATATGTAGCAACTTCCCAACTCCCCATGGACTAGTAAATGTGACTAGTAAAGTCTAACTAGTTAGGTCTAGAGCTTTCTCTCTGTCGTCTTCCTCCTCCTGCCGGCAGCCGCACAATGTATAGACGCAGGGCATCGTCCTGCCATACATGGAGTGGCACTTTACGGCACGGCCAGGCTGGTGGGGACGGAGTTGTGGCCATAAGTGGGCCCACCCAGCAGCTGGGGCTCTGATACTTGCCTGGTGCTGGCCCCGGCCCTGGCTACATCTCCTAGTCTGGAGTCAAGAGGATCCCGTATTGCCAGACCTTCCTGACCACTGTCCTGGAGATCGGGTGAAGCTTGAACAGTTGTCAGCACTTCACCCAATCTTGCAGGAGTCAGAAGCATGTGACTGATCACATGTTTCATCCTTGAACCTTTTCAGGCTGCTGTCTGGGTCAGAACCAGTGGATAGGAAGAAAAGTTTTCTGAGACAGGGACTCGTTATTTATAAGAGATTGTTGTAGCAGGCCTGTGGGTGAGCGAATAGGAGGATGTGGCAGATCCCCCCCCCCCCTCCCAAAAAAAAGTAGCCTAAGAAAATCCCTTTTATTATTTTATATACATTTGTAATACGGTTTCCATTGTGTAGTAAACTATGCATAAAGTATTCATGTAACTGCTTTGTATACAGTATTTTTTTGATCAATTTTTTTGTGTCTTCCAGGTGACTTGCAAGTGCAATAAGACGGTGGAGAAGTGCTCACTGGAGGAACACGAGGTCAGTTTGTTATATTGATACTTGTGAATGTAACATTATATAACTTTTACGGTGATGCCTTTCATTGGCTGTTATGAGAACATCCTTTGAATGTCTCCACTGTACTTGTACTTGTCTCATTTGTTCACTTAAATAAGACCTGTCACCAGAATTTTACTATCCTGACCAACAGTTCCTGCTGAGAAAGGATCAAAAGTCCTCTACATATTACCCAAAAGCAACTGCCAATGATGATTAATTTTTCTGATATGAAAATTAGCTTTTCTGACACATGCCTTGTGGCTTTGTCTCTGCTCTTTCCTGGGCTGCCAGTTAACCACGTCCGCTTATTTTTACTGACAGCTCTGCCTTGTGTTACATTCATGTCATGTGACCAGAGTGACGACATTTCAGATCCTTTAGCCTCCCAACATTGGCAAACTGTACTGTATGTATCTTATGATATAAAATCACAGCATCATCTGTGGAGGATGGAGAGAAGTAGAAATCCATTGAGGCAGATACATACATTGCAAATTTTGCAGATCTAAAGGGTACAGGACCTTTGATAACATCACCCTGGTCACATGACATGAACTGCTTAATAGCAAGGAGGCATAGGGAGGAGTAGATGGGAAGAGCTGGCCGAGCAAGACACGTCCTCTGATTCCAGGCAATATAGGATACGATTGATTTATGGGAAAGTGAAGAAAAAATTTTTAGCTAAAAGAAGGGTGTCAGTTAGTTACTAGGGCTCATGTCACTAGCTGTATATGTGAAAATGTGGTGACAGATTCCCTTTAAGCAGTATGTGTGCAGCAGCTTTAGTTCTGTGTACTAGATACACTATCTGTACAGCAGGTAGAGGAGCGGTGGATGGCAAAATATTGTGTAGCCATTATATGGGTGTTACCTCCTTCACAAATGCAAATCCAGCGCTAAATACTGTAGCCGTGTACTGTTATTTCTGACAATCCCATACACGCATTGCGGAAAAAAATATGCAGCAGAATGGCCTTATTGCTGCAGGTTTTTCATCCGTAGTATGTATTTGTGCGGATGCCTGTGCGGTAATTAGGCTCCACCCACGGTAGCAGCAAATTTACTTCTTTTATTTTAATGCATCCAAAACCAGCTGCCATTCGCTACCGTGTGCAGATGCCCGTAAAGTGGCAAATGTATCTTTTTGGCATTGAGCATCATGATACTACACAAAGTATTTGTATCCAATTCCAAATTCTGGTATTGGTGCATGTTCTTATGTCTGCAGATCAGCATATCACAATGTCTGTATTGGTAAAGTAAAATAATGGAGAGTCCCTGGGAGAAACCAGGCAGTGAACCGCCCCTAGAAGCCAACACCTTGTATATGAACACTGTTCACTCCCTTCTGCTGACAACCATGATGGCAAACCCATAGCTTTCTAGTCTCATTACAGGCAGTCCCCGGGTTCCATAGGTTTGTTCTTAAGTTGAATTTGTATTGTTTATATTTTATAATTGTTGATCCAGACAAATTTTCTTTTGTCCCAGTGACAATTGGAGTTTCAAACTTTTTTTTTTTGCTGTAACTGGAGCAAGGATTATAAATAAAGCTTCATTGCTGACACCTTACAGCTGATCATTGCAGTCTGAGAGTAGAGTAAACACATCCAGAGATCACAGGGGGCAGAGGGGTCCCTCTGTAACTAGGGGTCGTCTGTAAGTCGGGTGTCCTTAAGTAGGGGGATGTCTGTATTTGTTTCTTTTATTTTGGAAAGTTTTTAAATTTTTCTTGCCAGAAATCCTCTTGTTCTTTGCGCTTGGTTAAATGTCAGTTCTGTGAGCTGGAAGTGATCTTCAATACACTAGAAAATCATGAAGATTATTGTGGATCTCGGACAGAGCCGTGTGAGAAGTGCGGTGTCAGCGTGATGATCAAGGAGCTTGGAGAGCACCCGGCTGTGTGTGGTAAAGTGAAACTGCTGAAGAAGCCAGTGGAAGTCCGGAGCTGGGCAGACAGCCGACAATATGAGATGCCTCTGCGAAGCGCTGCTGCAATGGGCAGCCTTTACCCTCGTGTGCCAGGCCATGTACCAGAGAGATTTTATGGAAAATCCATTTTGACCCAGTCCTCAAAGAAATTTGACGATATTAATCAAAATTTCAGAGGAGAACAAAACCGAGGTGAGAAGTAAATCTATTTCATGTCATCCTGCTTTTTTCCCTGTCAGATTAATCATTTTAACCCCTTAACAGTTTCTTTTAACCCCTTTTTGCGTTTCCATTTTTCACTCCCCACCTTGATACGTTTTTTTCCCCCATGTATAGAGAGCTGTGTGAGGGCTTGTTTTCTGAGTAACAAATTGCACTTCATAGTGACCGTATTAATTCAATGTCGTCTACTGGGAAGCGGGGGAAAAAAATTGCAAATGCAGTGAAATGGGTGAAAAAATGCATTTGCGCTGTTTCCTTGTGGGCTTGGATCTTACAGTTTTCAGTGTGCATATTCTTTGGCTCGGTGCAATCACGGGGATAACAAATCTGTATAGGTTTTATGTTTTCATTGATTAACAAAAATTAAAACCTCCTGTACAAAAAAAAATGTATTTTTCCATCTTTTGGCACTAATAACTTTTTAATACTTTGGTGTACGGAACTGTGGGTGGTGTCATTTTTTGCAACTTTTGATGACTTTTTCAATGCTTCTATTTTTAGGACCATATGGCCTTTTTATCACTTTTTATTAATTTTTTAATATTTTTTAAAATGCCAAGTGGATGATATTTTCCGTTACGGGGTTAAACTTCCCTAAAAAGTTATTATATTTTGATAGATCGGACATTTTGGGATACTGCGATACCTGACTTGTTTATGATTTTTACAGTTTATTTATATGACTTCTAGGGAAAGTGGGGTGATTTGAATTTTAGGTTTTTTGATTTTTTTTAAAAACTTTTTTACTACTTTGTCATACCCCCTTGGGTACTTTAACCCTACATTACGGCAGTATATGGGGAATTTCCTCAGCATTCATTACAATGTGCGAATTGCACATTGTAATAAATAGGTTAAAACCGTGGCTGTCTCAGGGAGCTGCGATCTTTTGCTGGGTGTTACCGGTAAGTATTTTCTGCAATACCGGCAACCCGTAAGCCACCTCTACTTTATTAGGCCGACTTTTAAAAAATGAAAATCATTTTGTTTGGTTTGCCCTTTTCTCCAATAACTTTTTCATAATTGTGTGTTTTTTACCATTTTTGGGAGTTTATGACCTTTTGATCACATTTTTATTCAAATTTATAAGTTGTGAAATGGCAAAAAACTGGTGATTTTTGATCAGAATTTTAAGGGGTTACAGTAATGCAGCTACCACTCACTGTGTGCATAACTTGTCATCAAGTTATTAAATGAAATCTACCATCAAAATCCAGCATGATAAACCAGGAGATAAACTTCAGCAGCACATCTCCGTCTCACAACCGGTAATCTCCGCAGCAGTGAGGGGGAAGTGTTCCTTCAGAATTTAACAGCCTGGAGGGGCTCTAATATCACGCCCAAAACCTTCCTGGCTCATTATTGTAATTGTAAAAGTTGATTTTAGAAGAAAGGACGCCCTGAATTACCATTAGAAGATTACCACAGTCACGGGGCCTGGATCTGAGTGCCCCTGGTTTATCATGACGGATTCTGATGGTAGATTTCTTTTAACTAATCATGTCATATGTCTTAGGCCCCTTCCACACTTGCGTTGCAGATCACGTCAGAGTCTGATCAGGGTACGATCAGGGTTTGGTCAGTGAAAAATGCACATTTTGCATCAGAGTTCAATCAGTTTTCAGTCAGAGTTCGTTCAGTGTCTCAGTTTTTCACGCGCGTTTTCAATGCAATTTCAATGCGTAGAAAATGCGCGTGAAAAGGACTCAGGGCTGAGCTCTATCTATTCTATGGCAATTGATGCGTGAAAAACGCATTGCACTTGCAAGTGTCTCAGAGTGCAATGCGTTTTTGATGTGTCTCCATAGACTTGTATGATGCGTTTTTCATACGCGTGACTTGCAAAAGTAGAGCAAGTCAAGATTTAAACGCGAGTTAAAAAAAATGCAAGTCTGAAAAGACTCATTGGTTTCAATGGGTCAGAGAGCAATGCAAGTTCTGCGCGTCAATAGCACGCGTTGAAAACGCACGTGAAAACCACAAGTGTGAAAGGGGCCTTAGATGGATAATAGGTATGAGTCCACTTCAGGGACCTGCACCTATTTTGGGGGAGGAGGAAATCGTTGTACAGCCTGGCTGAATGGAGAGAGTGCTATGCCTGCGCTGCCACGCTCCATTCAGCTATATGGGAGCGCCGAGTGTACATCTCCGCTCTAGGCGTCACTCCCAAAGAGTAGAATGGCCGCACATCCTCAGCACTATCTCCATTAAGCCTGGCTGCAGGAATGCGGACTCCAGACTTCTGTATTGCACTCCTCTCTAAGTAAAATTACAGCCAGTGTTATAGGGCCATTTAGGACACTAAATCACGGGTCCAATATGGTTGGATACAGTCTGTGCTTTAAGGAGCCAGGCTTCTTTTATGATTGGTAAGTAAAATGGATAACAAACATGCCAAACACTTTATCAATGTAATTTTTTTTTTTTATTATGTTGTTATAGGAAGACAACGGAATAGTCCGAGCCAGGACATTGATAGTCCTCTGTATTTTTTTGATGACTTGTTAGAAGGAAGGCCTAACACGTTCTCCAGTTCTGATCTTTCCCGTCAAAACAACACGCGACCCACTCCTGAGCCTGACTTGTCATTTCCAGAAAATAACACAGACTTCTGGCATGACTTCTACTGCAAGGATAATAACAAGAAGACCAATGTCCGTGAACAAAGCCATCTTAACTATTTCTCCAGTAATGAATCGAAGCCCTCAAATTCATCCAGTGTCCCCAGTGGTAAGCTGCACAATTTCCAGGTTTCTAACAGATGGATGGAGCCAGTCCAGGACCATCTACTTGAAATAGATCCTAATTGGAATAGTTTTGGTACCTAATGGGGTAATTATATTCTGTCAGATGAGAAGGCAGGGGCTGGAGAAGATAGCCTGGCCTCACCTATCCAACAGTAGAGACCGGGAAATAATGGCCCACATTTATCAAAAACCGTGAAGTCTGCAGGGTGTGCCAGATTCAGGAATTGTGGTGCATGTTCTTCTTTAATCTGGCGCCCCCTGCACTGCTCTGGAATTATGCCACAATTTACTTTTGGTGCACTTTGTTCATGCTGCAGAATTGTGGTGCTCGGTCCAACAAAGCAGTAACTCTCCTCTTTAGGTGCACCCTTTTTCTGTCTTGTCGGACACAGTGCAGCTGCGACACAAAAGGCGCAGACACTTTATAAATACATATGCAAGGAGTTTGCACTAGAAGCAACGTGCAAAGTCAGACAAGAAACTGGCGCAGACACGTTGTATAAATGTGGACCAATGACTTTGATTTCTCTCCTGTTTAGCTGATGACATCCAGCTACCCTGCGAGTTCTGTGAGGAGCTCTTTCCTGAACAGGATCTGATATTACACCAGGTACGAGTGCCATCAATTCTACTCTGACATCTAGCCCGCACCAAAGTCTTTGTTTGACGATTGCCACCATAGTAAAGGTGACAAGTAGGTAGAAAGCAAATACCAGCCTTGTGAACATCCAGTTCTTTCCGTAGCTTCCCATGACTTTGGGGATTTTTTCAATTTATTTATTTTCTTAATATAATTTCTCCTCCAGATTTTAGTTTAGCATTTTGCTCTAATAAATGCCCAGGTTCTATAGTTTGTGTATAGGATTGGAATATGCACAAATAACTCGCCTCCTGTATTTATGAATAGTATAAACTGTCATTCAGAAAATGTAAGTTGATTCTTTGTTTGCAGTCTGGTTGCAGGCCAAATGTCTTTTCCTCAGTTAGAAGACGTTCTCCCAGTCCCCCACTGGACTTCACTAACAATATCCGATCCTCCCCACCTCCCGATCACAGTCCTACGAGTGTCCTCATTCCATGTGAATTCTGTGGTGTCCTCTTGGAGGGAGAAATCTTGTTTCATCATCAGGTACGTGAATTATAAAGTTTGTGGCGACTATGTAGATTGTTTGGAGAGAGAAAAAGGAAAAAGAGCTCATAGGCTACATATGTTAGGGATGGTAAATCTAAAATTCTGGTTTTGATTGGCCTTTGTTATGTAAAGGTGCTGCCCTATGCGTTGCAGGATCTATGATGGCAACTTTCTTAAATGGATTTAAAGAAAATCTGCCATGCAAATTAACCCAAAATGAATACTTCATAAAAACTATGATTAAAAAGCATGGCCCTTATCCCTAAATGGTCCCTTTTTGTTTGTGAACTTTTATGCAACTCGTCTAATGTGAGTTCAATGAGGCCCTGCATATTCAGTGGTCACTGGCATTGTCCTGCTTCCTTGTTCCTGATTGACAGGTCTCACTGCCAAAAAATATGCTGTTATGGGGAACATTGAGAAAGAGCTCTGTTACATCATTAACCACTTCATGTCCTACGACCAGGGTGATCTAAGATCCTGTTACATTTGAACAGTCAACCCAATTTATGTATCTGATCACATGAAATCACAGCAGCCTCCATGGAGGATGGGGATATGTAGAGGTGATCATACCATGATACTGCCATGTGATCAGATACATACATGGGATTGACATTGCAAATGTAGCTGGGTAGAGGACCTTAGATGACATCACCCTGGTCACCAGACATGCTGCAAAGAGGCATGGGACATGGAAAGGTGTCGATGGGAGGGGGAGGTAATATAATTTGATTTATGGAGATGTAAGGGAAACCATTTTGAGCTAAAGGAAGGGTGTCAGTCAATTAATAGGGCCCTGTGAGTACCTGTCACTAGCTGTATTAGTTAAAGGGAACCTGTCACCACATTTTCACAGTGTGAAATAGAACAGATCTTAACAAAACAAATGGATAAGCTTCCCTGGTTTTCCCTTGCCTTCACATATGGTCAGGCAAATGCTCTATAGCTACTGAAGCCCCTTAATAAGTTTAATGGGGGTCTGGGATAGCTGTTTAAAATGTCCTTTAGTTTATCCAAAAGTATTGAATAATCCGTTATAAGCACTTGCTGTATGGGCCCTAAGTTAACATTTGGTGATCTAGCATTAAGTGGGCCCTGTCTAGTGGATGGAGTGTCTTCAGTCAGTGGGAAAGAAGGTAGTTCGGTAGATGGGAGAAGCTATGTGAGACTTCACTGTACTCTGTATTTTGCATTCGGTTTTATACAATTCTGCATTTTGGTATAATCCGCTGTCACATGGAAGTATTTTATTTAATTGTGTTTTTCTGATTGCTGTTATTGATTTATCATAGGATAAGTGTGACATGGGTCCAAACATTGAGCAGAGAACTGAGACATCTTCTCAGTCATGTGAGAATGTCTATCCTGATGCCTCCCCTGGAGATGAGCACAGAAGTTACAGGTTTCCCGCAGCCTCCAACTTACAAGGTGGAAGAACAGGTTTGTTCTCAAACGCTTCAGAGTACAAGAGAGTTGTAGGAGCTGCCTAAATAAGATTTGATATTTTGGATGAATTGGGGTACGTGAACCCCACTCGTACGGCTTGGTGATTTTCATCCCTGAACGTTGCAGATGTAAATTGTCTTCTCTGGCAATTCTGAGCATATTACTTCTTTTATAGCTGCTCACTGACCTCACTTGATTGTGAGGCACGTCCCCTATGATGTAGAGAAGCTGGATGGAGTGGTGGAATCAGTCAGCCCCATCCTTGTGCTCTATTCCATTCCTACAAAATCTCACAGGCTGGTTTGATGCAGAAGACATGTCGGCTCTGCCCTGAGCCTGCTTACATGACAAACATGATAGATCATGAAGTAGGGCAGAGAGGACAGAAGGAAAGAACTGAAGTGATCTGCTACCCAGGCGGCATTTCATCAAACGGGCAACACAGTGGGGCACATTTACGAAGGCCCTCGTGCCAGTTTATTTTAGGTGTAAATTGCTTGCACAGGTATTTAAGAAGTGTTTGCAACAGAATTGTGTCACACGCGACCATTTTTTGTCGGGGATACACTAGGCATCATGCGACACAAATTAGGGGGCATTCTGGTGCTCAGTCGGACCATGAGTCAGATTTATCATGCAAAGTCTGACAGAAGTGTGACACAAGCCCTGTGTTAAAGGTTCAGCTAGAAAATTGTTCATGAATCTGGCCCTCCCTGCACTGCCCTGACAGAGTTCATCAAGAACGGCCCCCAGAAATCCTGAATCTGGCCCACCCTGCACCATACACAGACAAATTTTTATTTAGTGCAGTTTGCACGACTCTTATTAAATGTGTGCAGAGGGAGAATGAGCAGCACGTGCTGTTACAGTGGGAGCTCAGGACAGAAGTGGAGAGCTGTAGTGATACTGCGCAGTCAGAAAAAGAGCAAGAGGGTGTGAAGAGCCTGGTTATAGCACAAGCTCAGGAAGACGCACTAGATGAGTGTGAAGTGGGGATAAAGGTGTTGTGCTGTAGTCTCTTTATTGGCTCTGCTACAACGTAAGAGCTAAGAGGTATTGGAGGAGGAGCGTACTACATGGCTGACCTGGGAAACCCCCTAATGTTGTTCGGTTTATTGTAAAAGTTCATTCCTGTTTTAGATGTGGAATAGATCTTTATGAAGCAATGTTTTAATAAACATCAGGGGGTGTCATCTTGGTAAATGCATAGTAGCAATTTATAGACTAATTAATTAATAGATTATTATTAATTTGTGTCCTCAGCAGGCAGAGATTCTACACTCTTTTCCAGGAATCCCCCGAGGACTAATGCAGATAACACGGCTAGAGATCCGGGCAGGATTGGCAATCTGTATCGCTCGACGACCACCACTCGTCATACCAGCCTACAGGATATGAGAAAAAGGAACATGGAAGAGAATGCCAGAATGATGAGCGATCAATATGAGAAGGTTTATGGTCCTACGCGAGGCGCCTCAAACAGGTAGGGTATCTTTCTCTATTTAACATCTGCTGCAAAAAGTCTCTTGTCTTTTCATCCCCTAGGTCAGGGATGGTGAATCTTTTAGAGACTCGGTGCCCAAACAACAACAAAAATCCACTTATTTACCGTGAAATGCCAACATGGTATTTTAAACACTAACTTATTGCTCTCTGTTGTTCCACAACATTCAATCGTATCGCCCCCCTGAGGACAGTTGAAAGAAGGAGGGCACATTCAGACTCTCGTTGTAGCTTCTCTCCAGGGTCTCTCTGTACAGGAAGAATGGTGGGTCCAGTAAGATGACATCCAAAGATAATGCACTTCTTTCATCACCTTCTCACTATTCCCATAGTTCCAAACAGCCAATAAAGTGTTGCTTTAAAATAGTGCTGAGAGCAGCATCTCTTAAAGGGAACCTGTCACCAGGGACCTCATTTTTCACTAAAGACAGGTTGGAGAAGCTTATTACACCTGCAGTGCAAATCTGCCTTTCTGCCCTTTCCACTTACTCTTGCTGCATGACAAAATCCTGGGGTAGTCACAGGGCCTGGACTTTGGTTTGGATGCATTTCAAAAAACAACATGTGACTTGTCTGTTACCCACTCCTCAGAGCTTGGCCCCCACCTTTGTGCTCCTGTCTAGCTCCACCTCCTGCTGGTTCTCAGAGGTTACAGCCTGGTCAGCCTGACATCAGTGGGGGAGGGACAAGATGTACAGGAGCACAAACATAGAGGACAGCCTGCAGCTCAGACAAGTCGCATGTTGTTTTTTGTAATGCATCCAAACCAAAGTCCAGCCCCTGCGTCTACCCCAGGATTTTGTCATGGAGCAAGAGTAAGTTATAACACACAATTATATTGTAATGCAAATGCTTAGAAAAGGCAGAGAGGCAGATTTGCACTGCAGGTGTCATGGGCTTTTACAATCTGTCTTTAGTGAAAAATGAGGTCCCTGGTGACAGGTTCCCTTTAAGTTGCCTGGGACTGCAGAAAGGACCAAATCCACAGGATGTTTGGAGAACTCTGTCCTGGGGCGATGGGCTGTGTGCCCACAGAAAGGGCTTTGAGTGCCACCTCCGGCACACGTGCCATAGGTTCGCCACCACTGCCCTAGGGGATACCATAAAGCCCCCAAAGGAGTAGATTTATTAGTGATTATTCAGATACATTTACATTGCTGTGATAAATGCCATGTTTTGTGAATATTAGAATACATAAGTATTTTTATGTTTATTGATGTGTATTTTCTTATTTCTGCAGGGTTCCCAGAACCAGAAACCAGGTAAGGCGGCCAGGGATTTGAGGTTCTGTTAGGTCACCATATATCATTCTTGTCATGACATCTGTTTTCTGTTTTGATCGTCTTTTTTTTTTTTTCTTCTGTGTTTCTTTATTTAGCCGAAAAAGAATATTAACACAAACCCAGAAGACGTTGATAAGGAGGAATAACATCGCTATGTGTTTTGCAGAACTTCATTGTTTTGTATCATATCCTATATTACACTTCTGTAATGGAGAGTTTATACAACTGAACTGCTAAGGATGTGCAGATACAATCCTTCACGGGGCTAGTCCTGCCTTAACACAATGTATTCTAATGTATATGTTTTGTCTGTTATTTCTTTTATGTGTCTAATGTGTTAGTGAAAGCAGCCGATTATTTGTAATATTGGGGTTGTGTGATTTGCACAATTTGTGTTTCTGGAAGAGGATTTTGTTTAACATACTGACTATTATAAATCTCCAAGACGACTGCTATGAAGGGCGCCTCGAGCCCCAGAGATCCCACTGGTTCAATGGTGTTTGGTTAGGTGAATTTGCTCAAACTATAAATCTTCATGTAAAGATATTTAAAGGAATATTTCCTAATAATAATCATGCTTGGCAATAATGGAGAACCTCCTTCCTGCCGAGAGGTTGTGTTTCAATTTTGTATATCTGGCCCAAAATCATTGAAATATCAAAATGCAATTTTTAGAATTTTTTCCTGTATATTCCCTGTACATCATCGTGGTGTATATGGAGCCCTAGATGAACATAGAAGCTGCTTGTTTACTTCCCCTTGTGTGTGTATCTTGTGCTTCCTCTCGCTGTCCGGGACATTCTTGTATTACACACATCTGTATCGTAGAACAAGAAGCCAACAGGGTCATTGACTGTGGACCCTGTGACGGGATCTGGACCCTTGTGCTGCTGGACTCGCTATGTGCAAATATCATCATGAGAAGATAAGGGGAATCATTTTCCACAGGCTCCCATCTTCCCGGCGATACCACCAAGTGCCTGATTTTATCTTTTTATACCGAATCTACAAATAACTGGTGTATATTTTTACTAGAAGCCTTTTCATACAAGCCTTCTCTCCGTTTTGATACTTCACAACCACTATTTCTATGATGGTCTTTTTCTTGCTCTTTTTAAATGTATTTTATAGAACGATAAATAAAATGAAAATAAAATTTGTGTCCTGCAGATATTTCTTCCTCTTTTATTTAGAATTTTCAAACACAAGGTGGGGGGGGGGGGTTTACAGATTATAGATATATAAGTTATCCTGCCGATCCTGAAAGTTGTCACCTTCTAAATGATATAGTGTTTGAGGGTATAAACCTTGTGTCCGTACTGAGCCTTGTCAAGCAATGTTTGTGCTGCGCATTGGCTCCTGTCACCGCTCTTCTCTATTGGTATACAGGGCTCAGTGGCAACATTGCATTGGCAGTGCGTGTGCACGCTGTAACCTAATGTGGCCCACGAGCAAGGGCTTTAACCCCTTAACGACCTTTTTTGTTTTTTCATTTCCATTTTTCACTCCCACCTTCAAAGATCTATAACTTTTTTTATTTTTCCATGTACAGAGCTGTGTGATGGATTGTTTTCTGTGTAACAAACTGCACTTCATAGTGATGGTATTTATTATTCCAAATGCAGTGAAAATGGGGAAAAAACGCATTTGCGCCATTTTCTTGTGGGCTTGGATTTTATGGCTTTCACTGTGCACCTCAAGTGACAGGTCTACTTTATTCTTTGGGTTGGTATGATCACGGGGATCCCAAATTTGTGTAGGTTTTATAATGTTTTCATACATTTACAAAAATTAAAACCTCCTGTACAATTTTTGTTTTTAATTTTACCATCTTCTGGTGCTAATAACTTTTATACTTTGGTTTACGGAGCTGTGGGCGGTGTAATTTTGTGCAACTCTTGATGACATTTTCAGGACTGTACGGCCTTTTGATCAATTTTTATTATTGAACGTTTTATATTTTTCAAAATGGCAAAGTGCCATTTTCGACTTTGGGTGCTATTTACAGTTACGGGCTGAAACACAGTGAAAACCTGTTATTATATTTTGATTGGGCATTTTTGAAGGCGGTGATTCCTAATGTGTTGTGGATTTTTACTGTTTATTTATATTTATATCAGTTCTAGGGAAAGGGGGGTGATTTGAATTTTTTTTAACTTTTTTTTTTTTTTTACCATTTTTCAGACTCCCTAGGGTGTCTGATTAATCCTACCTATATGGCAGTATATAGGGATTTTCCACCTCATTAAAATGTGCAAATCGCACATTGTAATGAATGGTTTAAAACAAGACAGCCTTGGGTCTTTGGAAGACCCGAGGCTGTCATGGCGACCAAGATGGTGGTGTTCCGGGCTAGCACCCATCGCGGGTGTTACTGGTGAGTCTTTGCTGCAATATGCCTGTGAGCCCTCTCCATGTACCTGCACCCGACGCGCGCCATAATAGTACAGTAAGGTGTTAAGGACCTTGCACGATTTGTCAAATCTGTCGTTTCTCTTGAGGTTATAACTTTAGAACACTTAAACTTGCCATGGTGGTATGTGTTTTTGTTTTTGATGACATGTTAACACTACGATGAAGTACATTTTAATTGAAATATTTTGCATTTATTTATGAAAAAATGAAAAATTTGGTAAGTTCTAAATGTTATGCTCATTATACAGTTGGTCCGACCTCCCAAATTGGTTGCTAACAAACATTAACCCTATATCTGCTTTACGTTGACATTTTATTTGGTTGGTTCGCCTCCTAATATCTGATTGGCAAATTTCCAGATTATCATGTGTGAGGGAATAGAATCCATTCTCTATTGTGTTCACGTACCATGTGTTTTACTATACTCAAGTTCCATCCCCCCGTGTACACAGATCATTTTTCAGTTACATCCTGTTGATGGCTTGGAATGTGAGCATGCTCAATAGGTTCCTTTGTCCCAAGAACCTATAAAAACTGTCTGCTACCTAAATAAATTGGATTTCTCTCAAACATGTGAAGGTCTGAGTGATTCACCGAGCAGCTCGTACTATACAATGATTTGGACCCACACATCACATCAAGAGATGGGGATATTTCCCTAACATAAATTGGCACTCGAACAGTGACATGGGTTTGCATGACGCCTACCGGACAACTTAGGGATCATCCTTTCAGGACAGACAGACCATGCAGCTGCACAAAAAGGAAAGAAACTTTTTCTTACAAATTGCTCTCTCTCCTTGTTTGGATTTCCCCACGTCCGGTGAGTTGCATGCCTATATTGCCCAGTCCAAAGAATCTTGTTATTTGAAAACTCCATGTGATGTGTGATAGTGTATATGGGTATTGTGTTTGAACATGTGTGTTTGATAGTGCTATTGTGATACTGTACTGTACTGGTTTTAAGAAAGATAACATCCTGGAATAGCCCCTACCTAAAGAGTCAGCCTTGAAGAGACTGAGTTTGGACAGTCAGACTTTATAAAAAAAATGTTGTGTGGTAGGATCCAAATCTGCTTGAAGGAAGGGGACTGTGGTCATTTCTTGACAGGCAAACGGTTTAGGAAAATTTTTTTTAAATAAAAGTGGTTAAAACTGCCCTAAGGAAGAGTGACTGCGAGTGTGTGCCGGCACTAGAGGTATATA
The DNA here is from genome assembly GCF_040894005.1 of Engystomops pustulosus. Taxonomy (NCBI): domain Eukaryota; kingdom Metazoa; phylum Chordata; class Amphibia; order Anura; family Leptodactylidae; genus Engystomops; species Engystomops pustulosus. Next base: position 66,924,362 of record NC_092411.1, on the reverse strand, counting down.
GAAAATTATGGAAAAATTGCTAGGTAGGTGAGAGGCAATTCGAAGGGAAACCAGTACTACAGATCATGAAAGAGATAGGGAAAAGAGGCTGTAAAAGGATGTCAGAGAATGTTGGAAAAGGACAAGTATATCAAAAGATGGTTGTTTGTATGTAAATGGGAAGGTTCTTAAAATATGATGGAATGATGGAATAATGATATGATGGAAATTGCAAGTGGATAGAAGAAAGTTGCAGAGGAAGTGACCAGAGGAGGTTATAAAGAAACAGCCATAGGAAATTGTGTGTTGTATGAGTGTTATGACGATGACGGACAAAAACGTTGGACAGACAAAATACAACATTCAGGAAAAGTTCTACCTCCACCCCGTGGATGAATTGCAGAGTGTATGGAAACAAAGAAACAGACTGTCAGGAGACACGTGCACTGTGGCACCTAGACCCAACCCCCACACTGGAATATATCTGGTCAGGACTAGATTAGAAAAAGTGCGGCCCAATAAAGAACAAAGACTTAGTCTTCAGATGTTTCTCCTGTAGGGGGCATTTCACTTTGATATAGTTTAGTAGACCAGTGGTATGGGGAATAATGCATTGCCTAAAGCTCTTTGGATTTGCACCCACAGTCCGCTCAGCTGTATTTAATTTGGCTATTGCTGTAACTTTAAAGGAGAACTAAGATATAGTACCCAGGGAATAAATGTGGGAGACTGTACCTGCTTATCTAAGAGTTACCTATCAGAACTTCAAAGTCCAAAAACCCGGGTAGTAACATATTTGTTAAGGATTTTGGTCTTCTGTGGGGAGAACTCTTGGACATTTGTGCAGTCCCTATTGGATTCCCTGAGCTGACCCTTGCCAGATACTGCAGATGTTCTGAGTTTATTCCTTTATACAGTCCTGCAGATTATGGCAAAGATATAAATATGTGCTTTGTCTACAGTATATCATGTATAGCGCTTATGGTATTTCATCAGATGTGAGGAAAGTCCAGCACACAATTGTGGACATTGTTCATTGCAGGTTTGGACCTGAGAATGTTAAGAAAAGAAAGGAACAATGAGAATGTGTGTTCATTACTGAGGACTGATAACACTGATGGCCCTAAGCAGATTTTGGGTTTGATTCGCTGCAACTTCTGTAATTTTAATGTTTTAACCAGGAGTAAAACCTCCCTATGATCCCATACTATTCAGTCCTATTCAGCAGCTATGACTGAGATTATTATTAGGAGCTTTTTAGGCAGAAGTTATAACACCCCTAGAAGCCTCCTACGTCACTGGCTCTAGTGATGCTTCTGCTCAGTAACACTGTCCCCCAGTATGTGCTCCCAGCATGACTGTATAGGTTATAATAAGATCTAAGGAATTTGTATGCTGTATGTCTCCTATTATACAGGTCCCAAAACTGTGTTTTTCTGGAGTATATTGCTCATTTTCTATTGTTCTCATTTAAGTTTAAGCTAAGCACCTCAGAGGAGAGGACACAGGCCGGAAGCTGCTGATCGTGTGAAACATGACAACCTGGACCCTTCATGGTTTTGTATCCTACTGCTGCCTGTGTATAAAAAGCTTCTGTAGTAGTTTTGGACTATCCTGTTACTATTTCACCTCTTCATGACTAGAAACCTTGATTACAATGTGCCCTCTTTATGATGTATTACATTGAATCCAGCTCCACTACTTTCGCTAGATTCAAAGGGGGGAGACATGAGGTAGACGGGTTGTGTTTTAAAATTTTCTATTAACTTAATGATTAATGAACCAGTTACCTTTTAATATGTCTAACCTGAATATATCACTAATCTGCATTTTGAGTTTTTTTGTAGATGGCTTTAGAAACCAGGAATGAGGTTAATTCTACATCAGATGTGCAGCGGTCACACAACATGAGGTAACAGCAGCAGAACCACTCCTGACCTACCTGTCTGTACAGAAGGCAGAGGTGAAGGCACTGATGGAGGGGTGTAAAGTGGCAGAGGGGAAGAATGTGAGTCTTTTGGGATTCCTTATGATTCCTGACCTAATATAGTAAGTTCATCAACAACTATGAGACTTTGAAATAGCTGATAGAGGCCTTAGTGTTACAATAAAGGTCCACAGTAGAAGTAAAACCTCTAAAGCTCCAATACATGAAGTGACCATACTGGTTACCGGAAAGCCTAGGGGAAAGGAGCCTGGATCGGTACAGTCCGTGACCCTCGCTGGCCCAGTAGGGTTATCTATACTCCTGTCTTTATAGAAACAGGCTTCACAGGTGAGGAAGCAAGACTGGAGTAACACTGGGACCCAATGGATGGAGGGTGGACTACAGCAAAAAGGTGACAAGCAATGTCTGCCAAGGGCCCTTTACCCTATGATGGCTCAGTGCACCCACAGGGTGAGACACCAGGCTAAGACTCTATATGCTCCGTGGTGGATAAGTATTGAGTATCACTTAGATTCACTTTGGCTACTGTCCATTTACACAAGTATGTTTATATATGCTTAGTACAATGTAGGGAGAGTAGTGATACACTCCGAAGCCGCTTTACCCCTTCCAGAGGTTGCAGATTGGCTAAGTACAGCTGCCAAAGGTAAGTAGCTATGAACATGTACTTATGTGTGTGTGGACCTCTTTTCTGGGTAATCTGAACCCTACCCTGTAACTAACGCAACTGTAAAGACCACAGGGATCGAGGAATATGTCAGTCCACTTATTCTAGAGACTAAAGTAATAATGCCTATTGGGGAAGTAATATAGTTGATGACAGCTCTAGGGATTAAAAAGGCTTTTCACCTACTGAGGTTGTTTTTAGAATTGCCCCATGGATGAACATATACTTCCCTAAGGTTGTTTAGAGGTGTCATAGAGAATTGGTGGGATGTCCAAAACCTGCAAATACATTTTTTTCTTAGGTGCATAACCAAGTATCTGTTTCAGTTCCAGAACCTAAAGTAGCTCGAGCAGAGGACCTGCACCCAGGTGATGAGATGGTCCTGATGTGACTAACCTGAAGGGTTATCTTTTGAAGGGTCATCCCAAGTACCTGTGACACATCAACGTGTAGAAACTACAAGGAGACTGCGACAGCTGAAGAAGAATGGTGCTGGACACAGAGACTACAGAACATGAATCTGTGTATCTTGATGCTGCTATGGACATACCACTTACCACTTGCAGCATCACTAAGAAAGATTGTGGTCATAATGTCTTTCATGGGCTATGCAAAAGAAAGCTGTGACAGTGTGTGCGCTGTACTATGTCTAATAGTACTCAGGGGTTGGTAGGCTGACATGTATAAGGATATATACCAATAGGATGTAGAGATTCTACCCTTTACAATGGATTTACATGAATTGTGTTGTGATGTAATGTTCAGGATGCTCAGGAGGGAAGCAGGTGAAGAGGTCAGATAAGTCCTGGATGTGTGATTAGCACATGTCAATGTACCACCTGAGCAGTACCTGAAATTATTCACAAAAGGGAGGAATTGTGAGGAAATAGAATCTATTCTCTATTGTGTTCACGTACCATGTGTTTTACTATACTCAAGTTCCTTCCCCCCGTGTACACAGATCATCTTTCAGTTACATCCTGTTGATGGCTTGGAATGTGAGCATGCGCAATAGGTTCCTTTGTCCCAAGAACCTATAAAAACTGTCTGCTACCTAAATAAATTGGAATTCTCTCAAACATGTGAAGGTCTGAGTGATTCACCGAGCAGCTCGTACCATATAATGATTTGGACCCACACATCACATCAAGAGATGGGGATATTTCCCTGACACATGAAAATTTGATTAAATTATTGTAGAAGCCTATTCATATTTATAGGGGTTTTAAAAGTTCTATTTTTTAGAGACTCCACACAAAGCACCACATTTTAAATAGCTGGCAGAAGGAAGGGTGAATTTTGCTGAAAAAAATTTCAGTCGCTATGTGACAGTTGCTGAGCCTGTAACATAGAAGAACAAAAGAAACCCCTAAAAAGTGACCTCACTATATTGGGGTGACTTTACACCATTGATTACATTTTATTAACTTTTTTGGCGTGAATATAAAATAAATTTGCTACAGATTTTTTTTACTTTTGTGTTATACACTGTATGGCATAGACAAGTTATTTATTTTCTATGACAGCGATATCCCATTTAAAGATTTTTTTTATGTTAATTTTGCTGAATAAACACATTTGAAGATAAAAAAAATCCTTTGGAATGCGTAAAAATCAGTTTTTTTTGCTTTTTTTTTTTTTTTTAAAGATGTACACTGTACGGGTTTAGTAATGATTTTATTGTATAAATTGTTACGAATGCTGGGATATGTAGTGTGTTTGTCTTTTTACTTTGTTTTTTTAACGGTCTCTCTGGGAATTGAAGAAACGATCATCTGATTACTTGCTTAAAGTAATACACTAAAAAATACCAAATAAATAAAAACAAGAGGAAAGGACAAGGCTTCAATGCAACAACATAAAAGGGAAAATCTTTATTTAGTAAACAACAATGGGAATGCATAAAATAGACTGAGAAGCATCTCAGAAAAGATACAAAAAAGCACGCCAGGTAATATGTCCTAAAATACATGAACAAATGTAAAATGTACAATATAAGGGACCCAAACATGTAATGAACAGTAATGAACGACAATGGGTGTAAAGTAATAATGAGGTAGAGCCCTTATATAGCTAGCAGGTATACTGTAATAATAACAGAGGTCACAGACACCAAATGATAAACATGGATAAACACATACAAATAGTGCAAAATGAGTGGAAGCTAGTGTGACCAAGAGGAGGACATGATATTACCTGGCGTGCACCCCGACGCGCGTTTCAATCGCAGCAGGTCTTTGTCATTACATGTTTGGGTCCCTTATATTGTACATTTTACATTTGTTTATGTATTTTAGGACATATTACCTGGCGTGCTTTTTTGTATCTTTTCTGAGATGCTTCTCAGTCTATTTTATGCATTCCCATTGTTGTTTACTAAATAAAGATTTTCCCTTTTATGTTGTTGCATTGAAGCCTTGTCCTTTCCTCTTGTTTTTATTTATTTGGTATTTTGTAGTTTATCAGTAAGAGGCCTTCCTTTGGCTACATTGGTCGATATCACTGTCACTAGATTCTACTACTGTTACACTGTGCTTCTTTTGTTATTTTTTTGTATGTAAAGTAATACACTGCCTGTTATTCGGCTGCTAAAGGCAGCTATGGGGTCCTCGTCCGGACCCAGGGCCTGCCTTAGAGACTATCGGCACCTCCTGAAAACGGATTCTGCATGGGCAATCATGACCCGGGCATGGTTAGAAGGAGCCTAAATAGCCTTATAGATCCCTTCCAATTTGTTTACTAATCCAAATTGGGTGTAGAAGAAGCTCTGATACACCTATTACACAGAGTTCACTCCCACATGGATGAGGCACCATTCATTAGTCAGATTGTTTCCAAACGTGGGTCACTTCCCAGGGATTCCACTTTATGGAAAAATTTAAGTGGCAACAGGGCGTCCAAAAACAATCAAAGGCCCTTTTCACACGATTGTGTGGGGGGGATAAATATTGGTCCTCATAGATGACTATGGTGCCCACACACGCGTTTCACTGGGCTGTCCACAGGAAAAAGATAGAGCATGCCACTTCAAGGCTGTTTTTGCAGACAGAGGAACAATCGTTATTTGGCTTTTGGATACCATGCCACTTTGTGCATATATATTACCTGATGAAAAACTTTAAAGAAACTTTCGCAAATTAATGATGGTGAAAAGTTGTCTGTACTTAAAAAAAAAAACCTTCTCTGGAGCTTCTGTTGTCCCATGCCATGCCCACCCATCCACTACACCTGATAGCATTAGGATGCAATGCTGTAACAGGCAAGTGGAACTAGTCAGCTGGATTACGGGGAGGCTCTGGTGACACTTGTGCTTTATTTAAATAGTTATTATAATTAGATACCTATACTCAGGACTGACAGCTTGGTGATGATGGGCATGTGTAATCCTTACCTGGTCTGATTGGGAGGATTGTGTAGCTACACAGGCAAATACATTTTTTTCCTTATTCCCTTCCATAGTGCAAGTGTATAGTGTATGGAAGAAGAGACACATAAGCTGGAAGACATTCAGAATCAGTTTTTTATTCTCATGACACTTTCCTTAGTATGCTTCACTTACACAGCAGTGTTTTAAATACCGGTACAGACAAGGGGAATGGCATCGAGTTAAAGGATTTGTTAAATGCAACCATAGATAACTGCAATAATAAATATACATCAACTGTACAGCACACGTCAGGGCTCGTAATGTAGATATGTTGCACTTCCCCCCATTGCTAAAGTGTTCCTATATCTGCACCCGCACAGGCATCATAATAAGCCTTGTATCTAGCGGGTATATTGGGGGCAGCAATGCTGGAGAGAGGGAGCAGTTCTGGCTGCTATCCCCCAAGTCTTAGAGTAAGGCTTTCACATTTACATCTCTAAATTATTAGCGATGCTCTATATTGTTCCACCAGCTTTAACACAATACAACAGCATTTTCCTTTTATTGCTGTGTCTTTTGCCTAATGTTACGGATATGGACACTGGTCAGGACTTGTGAACATCTGAAGATACAATGGTGTCTTGTTTCCTCTGTATATGATAAAGCTGTAGTCAGTCTCCTAATATCATGTAACATGTACATCTCATGAGAAGGCGACAGTCCTAATGATATGAGCCGGGTACAATCATACCAGGACATGTATGTTGTTACACGGTGTTTCTCAGCTTGGAGTCCCTGCATATAGAAATGTGGTCACGGTTGCTACAAAGTGATCTGTCACTCTGTATAAATCTAAGCTTGAGCCGCAGTAAAGCACAGACTCACTAAATCTGTGCCATTGCTTTTTATTTTTATTTTTTATCGTCATCTGAATAGTTTTGGTGCATCTTCATAGCAAAAACCTGACCTTGGTGGATTTTCATGTAACCTGTTCACATAAAAAACAGGCTGTTCACTTCTGCCATAAAAGGTTGGTCCAGTGCAGCGCCATCACGCTTATTATACAAGACAGAATCCACAACATGAGTGACCATAGCTTTATACCTTATAGTAGTCCTGGTTCTTGTCTCTTACTTGTCTACTGGGAAGCTCCAAAGAAAAAGAACATATTTCTATAGACAATTGTAAAGTCCTGTGCTTACATCAAAAATCAAAAAGCTGAGGGGCGGGGGGGCTAACTGCAAAACTTCACCCATGTAATTTAGTCATATGTCATCGCTCTGTGCTGCATATGGTCCAAGCCCTTAATAAATACAGTGCATTGTGTAAAACTTTGCATGTGCTCCGACATCTTCCAGTCCTCACCAGCATAAGGCCACAGATTCAAGTTCTTCAGTGAATGTTCACCATCAGCTGGACCCATGACATCCTATAAAACAAGCTAACAAAACTGAAATAAAACCTCTACTTCACATGAAGAAAACTAACCCACCCCCTCCTGTGCAGCTCATGCTCCTGTATACCGAGGAAAGCTCAGGATATTAAAATGGAAAATTCCCGGCAGCGTGGGACTGACCACAGCCGGCAGTATCCAGTGCTTGGAGAACTATTACCTTAACTTAAATACAACTAAAATAAAAAAATAACAACCCTTTTTTTCACAGCTCTATATCCAGTGTATTACATTCCTGTACTCTGGAAATAATTTATCATTAAATTATATTATGTAGCGTATTCTTATTTACAGATAGCTTTCATTTGTTCATGTTCCTCCAGTCAATGTATAAAATAACTACATTTCTTAAAGGATTCCCAGACCCTTGTGTTTCTGAGGTGTAAATCGAGTCGTCTGCTCACATCATCAGTACTAAAATGATTCTACAAACAATTCACAAACAAGGCAAAAACCCCACCAGAGACTTCACAAATACAAAGGTAAATGTGCAGGTTTGGGCAGAACAAAACAAAAACTTCCTCCGTCTCGTTTCCTCAGCGTTCTGTCCATGGGGCAACCGTGTGAGCAGCAAGGGCTCCCATATAAACAATTCTGACTCCTTTTCCAGGTTGTCCTTCCATCTCTCGGGATTGGGGTCAACCGCTGAGCGGGTCTTCTCGATAATGAATGGCATGCCTCAGCTTTTCCAGCATGATCTCAAGGGAAGAGTATTGCGGGAGCTTTATCATGAACATGCAGGTCTCCACACGGATATACCTGGAGTCTGGGGAACCTGCAAAAGTGATTTTCCATGGTCAACCAACAATATTGGAAGTATGTGATGTCCTGTGAGCTAACTAGACTGTTGTTAAAGGGAATAACTCTCTGATCCTACAGAACCCCAACAACCACGAGAACGAGAGTCTAGCAGCTTCACAATGTGAGTGAAATAGCCCTGTACAATGGTCAGCTTTTATATCTGCGTCATGGAGAATGAATGGAGTAACTTCTCCTGGGATTCCATTAAAATGAGCGAACAGGTTCCCTCTTCTTATCTCGGGAGTCCCAGTGGTTGGAGTCCACCATTATTTAGCAAGTTACTCACAGTTCTGCAGACACAGGATAACTATATACTGAATAAAACCCCTTTAAAATGGGTTATTTTTTAGGTTTTGTTTTAAGAAATCGTGCAACTGAGACTATAATGTATGAACAGCATCTGTCCTAAAAAAATAAGTCAACCCCATTAAAGCTCATGTACTGCTGTGGAGTAAATGGGTTCCATAGAAATATAAGCTTGAATGGGGTTAGCTCTATTTTACTGTACGACAATATAAGTGTCATACAGAAAGAGCCATATCAGTAGTCAGTGATTACCTGTAGCGCCATCAGGAGGTGCAATCTTCATGGGGTAAGGAGGAACATGTGCAGTATCCGGCCCCCCATCTTTACAAGGGCAGGTGAAGGGGATGCGCTCCTGGTTGCAGGCAAATTTGATGAACTTACAAAGTTCTTCCTGAGTAAACATCTCCAGCGCACACCAGAAAAACTCAATGTGCTGATCAGTCTCCATAAGCCCAACCTGATACATGGTGTGAGCCTAGAACAAGATAAAAGAATGGAGCATTATGGGTTGTACAGAAATAATTCTCACTATATGATGCGCTAACTTTTAGTGCCCATACAACAACAATAACTCTGTTAGACTGAGACCCTCGGCACCAGAGAGACCAAAAATGAGATAAGATACTTTTCAACAAGCTCAATATTTGATCGGAGATGAGAGAGAATAGGACTACACCCAACCAAAAAAAAACCTTCTAAAGACCTAATGTTCAGTCAACTTTGCTCTTACATATATATGAGCACCTTAATAACTTCTGGACATCTTCAGTGCATACGCCAGGAGATCGTCCTGTTTTCTGACAAAACCCAAAGGATGCCAGTATATATCTGCCAGGCATACATCCCATACACAGCAGGCAATGGAAGATGAAAGCGAGTAGTAGAAGTACAGTAAATGATCAGCGGAGGTCAATATAGACTACAGGGGACAGATGACACTGTATGGACTCCATCCCCGGTCTCTGCTGAATGTACACTGTGGCTGTACCCCATTGATGCAATTCTTACAACTTCTCCTGTGCATCCCCAAAACTTGAACTCTCTACCAAAATGTGTCAGGCTGTTCAGCATCCTTTCAAACCTTCAAACGTAATCTGAAAAACCCCACCTGCTCAGGATCACCTACAACACACAATATCACCTCGGGTCTCCATATTACCCACCCCCACATAGATTGTGAGCCCTCATGGGCAGGGTTTTTGTTTATGTACTATCATTTGTTTTTGTTGTAATGTATGTGAACCCCATTATACGGCACCATGGACTTAGTGCTCTATAAATAATAATAATGATGTTTCCCTCCATTGTAAGGAGAAGTCACAATTGACCAAAGCCTTAGTAGGACTGCTCCCTACCTTTAAAAACTCCAAGTTGATAAATGGCAGGCCGCATGTCCTGAGCTCCATCTCCAGGGCTGTCAGGCTGGTAAGAAGCTGCAGGGGAATGATGGATCCCAGCCCGGCGCACACAGCGGTCATACACTCCTGGTTCTTAAGCTCCCGCATACGGAGATTTCGGATTCCAGCTGCATATATATCCTTGTTCTCCCAGCTGCAAGGAAAAGTTGTTTGTAAGAAGAGAATATACATTCACCTTTTCTGTCACCAGGTCACATCGGCCCCAGTAAATCAATGGTGTAGCAGATTTTTCACAATATGTAGTTATAACTTTAACGCTTTAACTTTAGAATGTTTTTTCATGCCATGTTGTACTTCACATTATTGTTATATTTTGGATGACATTTTTTATACTTAATAAACATGGAAGCTTGGTAAAAATTTAGAAATTTTTTTTTGGTTGCTAAATAACTTTAAAAGACATCTACCACCAGGATGAAAGACTGTATGCAAATGAGCCTGAGAGGTGTCAATGGAGCCTGGAGCCCATCAGGCTCGGTTGCATACAATCTTTCATCCTGGTGGTAGATGTCTTTTAACCATATGTCTGCTTTAAATGTTGTCCCAATTTTAAATGCACCCCTCAAACTCTTCAAAACTGCTTTTGGTAAGCTTGTTAACCCTTTAAGCATCTCACAAGATTTAAAATAACATGAAGGTTCTATTTGTCAATATTTAAATTTGGACAATAAATTGAATATATTTCCTAAAACGTACACATCCATGCAGGATAAAATGAGAAAACACATCTCAGATTTCGTTGTGCAGTATCTTACGAGTAGGGCAATAACCCACATGTAAATGTAACTACTTTAGGGGCCACAGCAGAGCACAGAACAGAAGGAGGCATTGAGCTTTTAGAGAGCAGATTTCGATGACATTGTTTTCATGTGCCATAACACATTTGAAAAGTTTATGAGCTACGAAAACAGCAAAACCCCCTCCTCCACACACAAATGATCCCAGAATTTATCAAGGTTTATATTGAGCTTTTTACCAGCACAGATGTTTTATAGAGAGTATTTACATAGACTTGTTCAAGTGAAAATCTTTTTCCAAAAAACCTTGCTTTGGCCTCTAAATTATTATTTTTAGAAGGGGTTAAAGAAGAAAAAGAACCCAATAGTTTGTTACCCAGCTTCTCTAGGTTGCAGTAATACCCCAAACGTAGTCAGAAACCGCTGTAAGGGCGCACTGAGGGCTCAGAAGGGAAGGAGCATATATGGCTTCTGGGGGATGGATTTTGCTGCATCAAATTTTAGGCACAATGTCGCATTGGCTGAGCCCCTATTATAGTAGGACAGTAAAAACCTCCAAAGAGTGAACCCACTTTAAAAACTAAAAACCCCTCAAGGAATATAGTAACACCAACTATGGGGGGCACAATACACTGTTGTTTAACCTTTATTACCTTTGTATGGGGAAGATGAAAACAAATCCTTTCCGTCATTGATTTTGACCTTTTTGTGGGTTTTATACACCCAATTGCATAGATAACACGTTACTTATGTTCTATGGGTAAATACAGTTACCGTGATATCCCACTTATATAGTTTTCTCATTTGAAGAGAAAAATCCCTCGATTTTGAATGGCCTCTTCTAAGGAGCATAACATTTCTATATTTTTCTTGATTGAGCTGTTTTAGGGCTTGTTTTTTAGGAGTTGTACTTTTATTAGTTATCACGATGGTGTAAATGTGACTTTTAGATCAACTTTCATGGTGTTATTTTGTTAGGTTGGATGCGCAAAAATTATAATTTTTGCTGTGTTTTTATTACGTTGTTCACTGTACGGGTTCAGTAATGATTTTATTTTATCGTACCTGTTGTTACAGATGTGGCGATACCTAATACGTGTGGTTTGTGTGGCGAGTTTCACTTTTTATATGGTTGGAGAGTTTTATATCATATGGGGTATTTAAGCATTTTTGTTACTCTTTTACACTTTTGTTTTTGTCCCCTCTGGGTCTTGATCCCTTGTTCATATGAATACAGTGCCATGCTGATGTAAGTGTATTATAAAAGCCATTCTATGCACATGTATAAGTTGACACTGGCTCTTCTCTGTCCGACCCTGGCAGGACCCAGCATGCGGTCAGACTGGGCAGCCCTGGGGTCCTTAATCGGACCCCAGGTTGCTGTGTAGATGATCAGCACCCCTGTACCCGGTACAGCCGGCCTCCTGTATGGATCGCATGGGCTCAGAAGCAGAACCCGTAACAAGCATGCCATGACGTTCCCCAATGTCATGGTGCGTTAAGTGGTTGTACATATATATGTATTTATAATATTTGAATGTTATTGTGCCCCCCTTGTTTATACCCATTCTTAAGCCGTGTTTCATAAAATAACTCCACATACAAACACCCTCTTTCTATACAAGTACATATCATGTCATCTGAAACATTACATGAAGGATTTCCATCCCTCCAGTACTCACACAACAGGGATGTGTCTTCCATTTGCACACAGTTCCACCTCCTCTCCTGTCATTGTTGGATAGGTAAATTTACAGCAGGGTTTGTTCGGGGAGTCTGGACTCTCACTAGGAAGATGCTGTGATGCTATTTCAGCACAGAGAGCCTCCAGTTCGGCCTCATCATTTACCTATGAGAGCAGATAAGGGAGTCAGTCTAAAGAAGGGGCCTGCCACAGTGAACCACCAGAAGTGTGTTATAGAGCAGGAGATGCTGAGAAGGCCGATATGTGGTTTGCTATATAGTTTTGGGAAAAGTATAACTTGTCTTTTTTAATTAAAATCTTTGCAAATTCTGGGGTTAGGAGAGCAATGATTTGTAGAGAAGTCTCTAGAGAGATATAGAGGAGAGAGCAAGTTATGCCAAATCTTTACTGTATAATGTGCTGCCTGCAGATGAGACACCATAATTAGCTGGACATGGACAGATGTTATGCATACATGCAGATATATTCTAAGTAATCCCAGAGGCGTTGAAGGTGGTTATCAATTTAGGTCCTACTAACATCAGAGGAGCCAAAACTGTAAGACCCAATTCACACTACCGTTCAGATTTCGGTTTCTAGCTTCCTCTTAAAAAAGTAAGAAACTGAAATTGAGAGGATCCGTTATAAAACCTATTGAAGTCAATGTAATTTTCATGCGTTTTATTCCGTTTTTTGGAATACTTTTTTTCCCATTAATAAAAAAAAAAAAACTGATTCCTAACGGATGATGCCTCACTGACCATAATGGATGACATAAAGTTGTCTTTTACATTGGAGTCAATGGGGACGGATAGTAAGTGACAGTTTTTAATTTTTTTTTTTTTTTTTAGATTAAGAAACAGACAGATTTAGATACACAAAAATAGTTAATATATAAGATATATAAATAGAAAAGTAGATGATGGATACATTATAGATAAATGTGAGGTATAGAGAGAAAGATAGGTAGGCGGACATCTAGGAGGGATGGATAGATATACAGATATAGAAAGTGACATCAATGAGAAATAGACACATAGATTCATTTATCATGAAGTTTCTGAGGTAAAAATGTTCTAGTTGCCCATGGAAACTAATCAAAGCTTTAATTTTAAAAACAGCTGTTGGAAAAAGAAAGCTGAGCTCTGATTGGTTGCCATGCGTAGGTAGAATAAATTTGCTTAGAGACTTCTCATAAATCCCCATCATCTCTGTGAGGAAGATCTATCATAAGTCTTTTAGAGCAGAACGGTTCTAGTTAGCCATGGCAACCAATCAGAGCTCAGCTTTCACTATCCCACAGCTGTTTATAAAATGAAAGCAGAGTGCTAAATGGTTGCCCTGGGCCACTAGAGCAGTCTTACCTCAGATACTTCTGATAAATCTCCCTAGTAGAAGCTACAGATCGATATCTTGAAGGTGAAAATAAAGCGTTTGTACCATTTACGGACACCGTCATCCGTTATGTTCAGTTGTATTATCGTTTATTTACCATGCATAATCTTCTTGTAACTGAGGTAAATAAACAGAAATCCTGATGGTAGTGTGAACTTGGCCTAAGCAGTAAAAGCTGACAGTATAGTTCCTATTGCTTGAAGTGTTTATTAGACAGAATTAGACAGCTCAGAGTAACAAACCATGTGTGCAACGTCTGACATGTACAGTGCTATAGACGATGCTAGTTACATAGCCATGATTAGACTTATTGGGGGAGATTTATCAGCAGAACAGTACTAGTTACCCATGGAAATGAAATCAGAGCTCAGCTTTCATTTCATAAACAGCTGTGGGAAAACATATCTGATTAATCTCCCCCAGACAACAGTGTTTTGTGCTATAGACAACAGTTTATACCTTGAAGCTGAAAAGTTTTGCTGGCATACGCCTACCATGGATTTTCCAGGCAGTGACCTATGTGACTCCATGGAATGAACCCTTGTTACCACGCCCTTATCGTTTTGTGAGGAGTCTTCCAGCTTCCTCTAGAATTCACATTCAGAAGGACTATTACAGTCTACAGGCGGTCCCCTACTTAAGAACACACCTTACAGACGACCCCTAGTTACAAACGGACCTCTGGATGATGGTTATTTACTGTACTTTAGTCTAAGACTACAGTAAACAGCTGTAACAGTTTTCAATGGTGTCTGCAATTAAGATTTATTGTTAATCCTGGTTCTTATGACAACCCAAAAATTTTAAAATCCAATTGTGTGTCACAGACAGCAAAAAAAAAATTGTGTGGAGTTACAATGATAAAATATACAGTTCTGACTTGCATACAAATTCAACTTAAGAACAAACCTACAGACCCTATCTTGTACGTAGCCCGGGGACTGCCTGTATTGACTTTTCAATACTTTCACAAGAAAACTGCTGCGTATTGTAGTACTTCTGAATGTGAACTGTACAGGGAATGTGTCTGCAGTGGTGGGAACTTCACCTTCAAGGTTAGTATATAATTATACTGTATGGTAGAAACATATTTGCAAAGATATGTCAGAAAAAAATGCCAAATTAAGAAGATCATAAATAAGTAGATTTTTCCTTTACGTTTTCAAACTTTTTGATGTAGTTGTGGGTAAGAATATCAGCTTCGTAAAGATCAGTTTCAGGATCCAATGGTTCTCCAACAAGCATCTTCCAAAAGCAAGGCAAGAGATCAAGAGGAAGGGGCACGTCGGCTCGGATAGCTATACCCAGGAGCTGACCAAAGAAATGGAGCAACTGCTCCTCTGCATAGGTGATGGGGCTGGGAGTAAGAAGGTATTTCCCCTGTAAAACACAAGCATATACGTGCATATATTATACAATAGTAATGGTACAAGAGAAAGCAGTTGTACCACTGAGGACAAACAGAATCTGACACTAAAACACAGAGGGAGAGATTTATCACTAGTTGTATGGAGCTTCTTGGCGTATAATTTCCGCAAATCTTTGCACAGACACCAACAGCCTGCATGTTGCTGGTTTATAAATCGCAGTCTGGTCTGTGTGGGATTTTTACCTCAGGTTTGCCTTTATCCCACCTTTCTCCATGTTCAATGGTCTTGATCTTGAGCAATTTAAAAGTTTTTGCCCAATTTTAGGGGTTTTTGCTTTTACTTATATCAGCAAAAATGCTGAAATTGAGCAGATGTTAAATATATGTGCGACTGGTGCAGTCTATTCGCACAGAGCTCATACACCGGACTATAAATCAGACGGTCGGAAACCCCTCCGTGCAACACATATACGTCTGCACAAACCACTGCATAAAGATAAAAGCCCCCCAAAGTGTTTATTACGCAGGTGACACATTCAAGACCAAATAATAGGGGTAGAGTTTCTGAGGTAAAACTGTTCTAGTTGCTCATGGAAACCAATCAGAGCTCAGATTTAATTATATAAACAGCTGTGGGGAAGCTGAGCCCTGATTAGTTGCCATGGGCAACTAGAACAGTTCTGCTCAAAGAGTGTCTTTACACTGCCTATATTGTCAGCAAACGAATATATGTATAAACCCTCCCCTGCACGCACATAGTGCCTCAAAGGTTGCCATATAAGTACACATCCTCTCCAAGGGAAAGGAATGTGACGCATGCCCAGTGAAGTTTGTTTCCAAAAACCTAAAAGAACCTAAAAGAACTCTCTGTTATGTAAATAAAGGTGGTATTGTCTCACCAGACGTGTGGAGTGTGTGTGTGACTGATTCTCCGAGCAGCTCGTACTATACAACAATTTGGACCCACATCACATCAGAGATAGAGATATTTCTCTAACGAGATACTTATGATAAATCTCCCCAATAGAGCTGGTGTCTCCCTTTCGTCTCACCCAGTGATATAACATGGTATATCTGAAAGACTCACTGGGGGCCTACAGATATGATTAGTATTGATAACAGAGTTTGACTGTCATATTTCTCCCCAGAGGCAAGGTACTCGTCCAATTTTACTGAGGAGTGGATCCAAAGATGCCAAGATAGTCTCCCAAGGCACTCCTTGCATTTTGTACCAAATGCCGATACCTACACTGTGAATTATACTAGTCAAAACAGCACTTTTGATAACAGATTTGTATGTTATACTTTATTTCTTCAGAATTGAAACCACTAACACTATCTTTTGTGTGCTGCAATAGGGACGATGGTTATGAGGGATTTTTCTGATGTCTCACCTTATTCTTATTAACAGCAGAGCTGGGACACAGCAGCAGGAGGGACAAGGAGTTGCTCTGGAGTTCTTTACACACTTGCCAGAGGAAATGCCGAAACGATCCACCTAAGAAACATATTCCCAGCATCAAATTTAAACCAACATATTTTATAACTTATTATGCATTTTAAATATTCTTTCAGTTCTGATGTACAGTAAAGGATTGGTCTCCTAATCAACACTTGACAGCTCTGAATATAGCCACATCATGGATATATGACTCAACGGGGAACACAGTTCCCCATTATGGTGATTACTGGGTGTAGATGGGTGACAAAATTTGATCATGGATTAAACACTTCAGTAACTTACTTGTTCCATGCACTTCTTCCCCGGTAAAGCGAATATTGAAGGCGTAGGTTGGATCACCTCCACTAGCTAGTTTGACACAGAGCTGAGAGGATGGAATACAAGCCAATTGTCTAGCTGCCTGGCAGAAGTAGGAGTTCTCAGAACCCTGAATTTCCCCTGTGGGACAAAAAAACCAAACAATAATAACGATGATGACAATGAAGAGGTGAATCCCAGTAAGACAGCATTTCTAAATTATCAGATGATAAACTCTGTAAAGTAATCAACACAGAGGAGGATTATTATGTCATTATTAATATTTTACTTTGTGGAAGCTGGAGAATTGGATGAAAAGTACAATCATCTATTGAATGATAAAACTACAGCAGAAAAGACTTTGGAGTGGTAAATTTAGTTTTAGTTACCAGATCCAGGCAGCTGCTGCCAAGGCAAATACAATTATGGGATGTACCAACAGAGGCATAGAGAACATAGTTTTGTCTTATGTGATCACTGGTCAGACAACACATGGAATTTGTGTCTGTACAGTTTCACATCACATGAAAATATCTGATTGGACATTACAGCAATCTTTCTAATGATCTTCTTACACCATGGCCTGTAATGATGACAAAGGGGGCATCCTCTAAACTTAGAGGAAATAAAGCTCGAGGGAATCTTTACTGTAAGAGCAGTGGAACTATGGATCGGTGTTACAGGATTTTGTGACGGTTGAGACACTGAACAAGTTCAAGAGGGGCCTGGGAACATTTCTTGAAAGCAAAAATATCATGTTATGGGAATTAGATTCTTGAGATGGGATGTTAAACTAGACATTTATTCAGTGAGCAATTTTAGAGTTGGGAGGGAAATTTTTTCTCCTTTATTATAGGTTGGACTTGATGGACCTCTGTTTACTAAACCTAATCTATTTTGATACTACGAAGGTGTAGGATGAGTCCAATCACATATGTCTGCTGCTTAAATAATACATTCTCAGTTGTATTACTGCACACAGCAGACAGAGGAGTGTTTGAAAACAATGGTCAGAATGAACTTCTATATAGTCTAAGCAGCTAGCAGGAAAGTGGTTATAAAAATGGACTATAGGGTCCAGAGTTTGGGAGTGGATGGAATGTCACATACTGCCGGGGAGTCCAAATAAGGGTTCTACTTTAATTATCACTAAATCCTCATAACCGGGTTATCAGCCATGAAAATTGGGAGTTGTAACCCATTTTCACAGATCCTCATGAACTGTAGTCTACCAGTGATACATTGTACCATTTAAAAAGTTCTGAATTTAGTGATGCTGTGTGCAGTCTCTACAAACTTTAACCGTCTGAATGGGAAAAAACATTCCTAGAATCTGCATGGGGGAGCAACAAACTGAGTTTTGGTTACTTAGACTTATCATTTCTATTTCACCAAAGGAAGCAAAACTTTTATTTCATCTTGGACTTTATTTGCTGTCGGTCCAAACAGCCTATTTTTTTTTGCTACTAATAAATGATGTACTCCCAAACGTAAAAAAAGACCATGTACACTGCTTACCTCCGACAATTTCGAGGGGATCCAGGCTGATCTCTGGTGCTGCGTGGTCAGCAGTTCTCTGCACAGTTGCATTTAACACCCGATTCATCACAGTAACTTTTGTATCATAGAAGATCAGTCCTTTATAAAGAATGTACAATGATATTAGCAGATGGCCCCCCCTTTAAGCCATAAGTGACAGACATAATAAACTTAAGTACTTCACACAATAATTAAAATTGTCTAGAAGAGCCAACAATGGAGCTGCATAATTCATGCTTATGGGGTTTAAAAAAAAAAATTTGATGCGAAGAAGTGGACGATGTGTGGCCCTCATCATATAGATGTTTGAAGGGGCATTTTGAGAGGGCTTAACCCGCATCATTCTTTGCTTCTGGCCATCTACTTAACAGGGTTTTCCCATGAAACAAGTTAGGCCCTATCCACAGGACCTAAATTTCTAATAATTTGTGGGGGGCACGGTGAAGGGACCCCCACAGATCCCAAGAATGGGAGTCCAATTATCCCAGTCAGACCCCTTGCTCCCCGAGGTGACCGAAAGAGCTGGTCATGCATGGTCGGACTGCCCCGTTCATCTCTATGGAGTTGACAGAGATTACAGAGTGCCCTGTCCATATGTGATCTGTGGAGGTCCCATCACTGAGACCCCTATTGATCAGCAAGTTAGATCCTTTCCTTTGATTGGACCCAACATGTTTTTCGAGAGAAAACCCCTTTAAAAGTTACTGTGCAGGGTATTGCAACCTTGTCCAATGTACTGAAAAAAGACATAATAGCAACATACTGCACAGACCATTGATACTGCAAAACCAGAAAATTATTTTAATAGGATTTTAAACAAAAGCAAAAGAAATATCAGAAAATGCAAAGAACAAGCAGCTGTAACTGCAAAATTGGCATTACAAAATCTCACACCTTTTGCCTGTTGTAACAAAGCTGCAATACTGTGCATATACATGTCTGTTTGCCGTAACTCCACAAGAGGAAGGAAGAAGGTTTCTAAAGTGGTGTTCAGTGACTGAAGAAGTGCAAACCGGAGCCGAAGACTTTCAATAGGGACATCTGAGGGATAAAAATAAAATGTAGGAGAATTTAGCGGACACATATTTACAAGAATCCTGTAATTTATGTTGTGACTCTGCAGTAAAATATGGCCACAAAACATAGTTTCCACCTGGAATTCTCCCATTGATGGGAATGGCAAATTGGCTTTATAAACAGCTACAAGGTTTTGGCGTAGTATATCTGAATTTACACTCAACTGCTGAGCATAAGTTAATACAGGATATAACTGAAATGTCTGATTTATGTCTGCAACAGTCTCCATAGAAGGGGTCACTGTATACCCTTCTCTGTGGGAATTATGGAAGGGTCTTAAGAAAAGTTTAATAGAATTTCCTTTTGTACACAGACAAAGAGCATTTAAAATGCAGGAAAAAGTCTTCATATTGTGCTGAATGTATACAAGTAGAAAACCACTTACTTAGTAGACAAGACACTCTGGGATCAGGAGCATCGGACATATCCAGGTAGACCTCATGAGGGTGTAGCCGGGCTGGGGTTATTGCAAGGTGACGGCAAAGTCGGTTAATATATTGTACCAGAGCCACATCCATTTCAAGGGTCCACTTTCTACTGGATTTCTGAGCATGTCGTGTATCAATGCAGGCACACCTGAACAACAAAAAGGGGGCAAGTATAGGCTGTTTATTAGTGAAGTCCAGTGCAATTCCATGTGCACTAAATGTATAGTTCTCGCTTCAGTTGCACTTTAAAGACAGCTACCTTTGTGAACATGTATGAACTTAGACATATATTCCTGCACAATTTGTACATCTGTGGGTACAAAGATATGTTTGCATGTGCCTAACTTTTCTACAGGTCACTGTTACTAGTTTAAGATCTATAAAGTATCTGACAGACTCCTTCTAAAATGAATATACCTTTCATAGTGGAGGTCATATCCACAGGACAGAATGGCCCTCCAGATGCTTCTAATGTCTTGTTTTGCTTTGTCGACCACAAATTTCTGGAATCCGTCTAGTGTTAAAAACTTTTCCTCTGGAACTGAATAATGGCAGAAAGTCACATGACATAGATTGCAAAAACAATATAGCATACAGATACAACAAGAAAAAACATGGCATACTGTCTTGCTTCTTTGTTGGAGATTTGTCAGGGTCCTTTTCATCAGGCCGACTCTTCTCCGGAGATTTGGGCTTCACAATTGGCTTCTTTTCACTTAGGGCAGTCCTGGAGAAGAATGTTTAATTTTTCTAAATATTAATCCAGATACATTTATACTGTATCTACAATATCTTTATATTTCATCTGATACTATCCTGGAGTTTCCATTACAACATTTGCCTGAGCCTCCACTTCATTCCTACTACTTACCGCACACTATTTAGAACAGCTTTGTCTTTAGTAGAAGGCTTTCCCACTGGCCTTTTAGTGCTAACCACTTTTACCGGGTGTTGCTCCTTTCCGGTTTTACTATATTTGCTTTTGTCAAACTTTGGTTTTGGGACTCCATATTTCCGAAGAATCTAGAAAGGAGAAATAAAATAACTACTCAAATGGAGTAAAAAATGTAATTAATGTTATTTGCAAAAATATATATATTTGGTTGGATCTCACTGTGTCACAAAGAGAGTTTTCCAGGATTATTTGCCTCAAAAATTACTATGAAAATTTCGGCAATCGTCAAGGGTAACAGCTGTATTAGCATACATGAGGCATAAGGAGGATTTCTGGTTTGTTAAAACATTTTTTTAAAAATCACCTTAAAGACATTAAGGCATATTTATTAAAAGTGCAGTGTTCATCAGACAGTTTTATACTGCTGCAGATTTATCACTGTGCCTGATTGATGGATGATGAATCTTGTCTAGTATAAGACTTTCTAGTCCAAAACCTTCTGATAAATGTGGTGAAAGGTGTTATAAACAAATGTTTTTGCGCAAGAAAACAGATACCAGCTTTTATTAGTTCTGATTTCATGGTAGTACTATAGTAAACCCTGTATATAAGCCAGATGTACCAAATTTCATTAGTGCTTCTGAAATGTCTCCTAATAAGGAGGAGCTCATGGATTGCAAGTTCTTCGATTAAGACTGGATGATGAACATGCACTAGGGCACAAAGTTGTCTGATTGGAATAAGAAATCAGACACAAACAGTAACCCAATTTTTAAGGGTTACTCTAGCATTAAAGGGGTATTCTCGTCTGGGCACTCACATTCAGTTTCACTAATCTTCCATATATAAACATTTCTTCAATTGGATGTTATTAAAAAAAATGTTCCTGTGTGAAGATAATTTCTCATAAATGTAGTCATTCTGTCCCTTAGAAACGAGATGGCTTCTTCAGATACGACCACGTCACACTCTGGCAGCGGTGGCCAGACATGCGCTATAGAGTCCTGCGGGACCACCAGGATTCAGCAATCATTACCAGAGGAGGGCTGTGTGACATGTAGTAACTCCCGGACATTTTATATACAAAACCTTTTTGTTTATTTGTGCAATCTCTCAGGCAGAGGTGGCCGTATCTGAGGAAGCCATCTCGTTTCTAAGGGACAAAATTACTACATTTATGAGAAATTATCTTCACACAGGTAATTTTTTTTAATAACATCTAATTGAAGAAGTGTTTATATATGGCATATTTATCAAACTGAATGTGAATGCCCAGGCGAGAATACCCCTTTAATGATCACAAATATTACCTGTGTTAGTTGATCTTCCAAAACTTTTTTTGGAGGACGAACATTAGTGAAGAAGGTATGGAGTAGATTCCCTGGAGTCTGTGAATTGATTTGCTCTTTGCTGAGATAAATATCTGATACTTTGATGTACTTGGTGGGAGTCAGGCTTAACATCTGCTCAGCGTGAATGCAGCTCTTAAATATTTCTGTGAGGACATCTCTGGCTTCTGGAACTAGCTTGTCCCCTAAAAGGAAACAAAAAAGTAAGGTAACTTGAAATGTCCCATATGTAGGACAAATGACTAGCCTTTTGCATCTTTTTCTAGAATCTGACATTTGTATGGTCTTAAAGGACATCTACCATCAGGATGAAGGATTGTAAACCAAGCACAATGACACACAAGTGTGTGTTCCCTCTGTCAGGATTTGCTCTTCTTTAAGCTTCTTATGCCCTGGTTTACAATCCTTCATCCTGGTGGTAGATGTCATTTAAGATTGAACCATTTAAAAAATGATAATTGTTGAAGTTCAGCACATTTAGATTGAGACAAAAACTACATTTCAGCACACCTTTCAAGGATTTATCTGTGAAATAATCTCCCAATCCTGGAATTCCTTGAGTATCAAATAAACTCTGATTTACAGTAGATACTGTAAGGATTTCTTCAGTTGACATTTCCATGAGCTCATCTTCACCGTCCAGACTGGATAAACCAATAAGGTCACTGCTGTTAAACAAACTTGCTCTAATCTTTTCAATTTTGGCTCGAGAACGTACCTGAGAACAATAAAGAAATTTACCTGCAGAACAGTATCAAAATTGTCATCTCCTTCAAATAAATACAGTGATGTGTGTATCATGAGTTCTGATATATCTTTGTTTCAGGATTTTTTTTTAAGCCACAGGAACTTTCAAAAATTCTCCTTTGAAACATATATAAAGAGATGCCCTCATTAGAATATACAAGGACGGCCAATTTTATGAAAGGTTTCAGGGCAGATAACATGACTGAAGCCGACGGCATGAAGGACAGGAGATAATCCCTTATGGTTTAACCGCTGTACTTACTGGTGGACCTCAGTAGGATTTGCTCCCTATTCTGTGGATTGGGGATAAGTGTTGTACAACTGGTTTCGAATAGTAGCTACATGAACTACAAAAGCATTAGTAACTACAAAAAGCATTAGAAACCATTGTGTTCAACACTATAAGCCTCAGGGATTTTCTATGCCTTCAGCATAGAATGTAGGTGACATTACATATTAAATTCAGACTAAAACTAAAAGGACAAACTGTAACTCTACATATAAAGAATCAATACAATGGAGAGAGTTACCTCCACAACTGCAAAACCTTTGATGGGCCTTGATGCTGAAGGCTGGTTGTCCAGCAAACCTGCCACATCTGGTAAGGACGTGGTTTCTACATTATCGAGTTGTTCTACAAGGCTTCCCAAGCTGCCCATACTTCCCGTGCTGCAGATGGACAGGTCCAGGCTCTCCTGACTGGACACTGCGCTTGGCTCCAGAAGACCCTGAGGTATAGCAAGCTCTGGCACAAACTGCTCCATGGAGGCTTCACTGGTAGCTTGTGACACTCCCTGAGAGCTACACAAGGAAGCCTGACTGGTGGATGCAGAGGCGCTGACACTAACTGCAGGGGTCACACTGCTGGAACTACTAATATCCATATTATCAATCACTGGAACGCCCGGAGTTTTCTCCAGTTCAGTTTTGCATTCAGCACCTTCAGTCCCCTCTTTGGTTTTTGCTATTTCTGCATCCTGAAGGGGGATGTAGATCTCATCTTTAAACACCCCGCCATGGGCATTGCATGCTTTTCGGATGGCGCCTCTGACCACACATTCTTCTAAGTGAGTTGGGATCCCAGAAATAACAAGCAGGCGGCTATGCGCTGTGGGTCCAACGAGTGCCTGACTGGCATCAGCTATGGCATCATTAGTAACACCCAAACCTTGCGGGTCTTTATTAGTTAGATGTCGGAGGATCATGAGCAGAGTCAGGGCCCTGTGGAACCACAGCATATCTTCTGGCTTACTGCCTCCCATGCTTAGCAGGGCAGGGTCATTCTCCGCACCTCGTGAAGACGTGCGCTTTGCAGTTGCAGCTTTTTCACGTTTAATCTTAACTTTCTTCCTCTTTGAGAGAAGGCTTGGACTTTGTGGAGTTTGTCCAGGAGATGACGACGACGATGATGAGGAGTCACTGAGATTTGTTGCAGGAGCTGAGGTCATCACACTAACTGCAGAACTCATATTAATCGGAAGAGTGACCTCAGCCACGGCCAGACAAGCCTCCATCAATGCATGAAAATAGGTGGAGAACCGTCCTTGATCAGCGACTCCAGGTACAGAGCCCCCACATGCATTTCCAGACGTCCAGTTTTGGGTCTCCTCATCATACAACTTTCGTAACTCGGTTTGTAGAGCCATAAGCAATGCAAGACAGGGGTTCAGCTGAAGAGCTATTGAGGAAGACAGGCCAGCAGGATTCTTCTTTTGCTCTAGATGGTGAATCTTACGAAGCAATTCAGCCAATAAGTGGAAGAGCAATTCCTTCATAACTGCAGCCATGTCTGTTGACCACAACAAATTACCTAAAAGAAATCACAAGTGGAATAGTTGTGTCATCATTATAGTGTATACAATATTAATGAATGTATTACAACAAGATAAACTCCTCTTCTTTCTTAAAATTCACAAATTATATTGTTCACGGAACATTTGTCAACACAACCAACCTCCTTCAATATTATGTGCCACATTTTCATCTATCTAGCAGACTCCTTTGCTTGTATAGATCCTCAAGCAGAGTGTTTTTCAATGTTCGCCCCCATGTTTGGGGAGAAGTGTTGTATGGCAGTTCAGAAAATTATACTGTGACAATAAAGTTTTTCTTTTTTCCAAGGGTGCCAAAAGGGTTTTTATCCGCTTGACTGGGTCTTAGCCGTAACCAGGTCATATTGGAAATAAATCTGCCATTAGGGCATGCCATCATCTGCCCGCCGATGATGGACAGGGTGGTTGGGTGTGAACAGGCAATCAACCCAGACAACCCCTTTAATATGGCCATACACAAATGAAAGTCCTCTAAACCTGCCGATTCCAATAGGAACAGCCAGTTATCTACTATGTAAGTGGTCAAATCTTTCGCACTGGGTATGTTGGATCACCAAGCATATATGTGGATGTGGGAGGGTAGTCGAGTAGAATAGCCGTCAGTGAACTGAGTCGACCAGTAGACACTTAACTGCATGGTCATCTTTACTCTTGCTGAAACAAGCTTTCCACTGTCTGACTGAATAGGCTAAAACGGATGACTGTGGTTTCTCTGTGAATGCCAGACCACATGATGGCCAGATATTAATGGCCGAAACACAGTGCTGAAGATGGGTCTCTGAGCATCTTAATAATATGTGATGCAGGAAGTCTTTTCTTCCCTGTGGAACAAGAGTGCTGGACTTTATTCATAACTACAGTCATATGAATGAGCCCACTCTTGGAGAAAATAAAAAAATGTTTTCTTACTTAAAAATTCTACAACTTGCAGGAGGACAGATGCGGGAATGGTATCAAGTTCATCCTCAGACTTCTCATCTACATCTTCAAGCTTCCAAGATAGGAGCTGCTCCGTAAAAGCCATGGCAAGTGGAAACTCCAGTGGAAGTGAATGAATTACCAGCACAGCTCCTGGGGCCGGGGACACACCTATACAGGGAATTCCAATTCCACATTATAAATGATCTATAAAATATCTTACAGTAGAAAGTATATTGGTATCTTATGAAATTAAACAATCTAATCTAATGAAAAGGTTCAAATAGAATGTTTGCATTGCGCTCAAAATGAAAAGTGTCATTTAAACACCTGAGACGAAACTAAACTGAGCCTGAGTGTATGTATATTCTCTTATGTAAGGTGCCCCCACACCTTTGTTATAACCCAATCCCCATTTTACCCTTTATCTGCCCCCAGGTCATCACCAATAAAATACTTAGAGGAACCATATACCTAGTTTGACGTGGATTTTGTCAGTAGGAATGATTGCTGTTGGGTATTGGTTGGTGGTTGGTGGTGGTGTGAGGCCTGTATTGCTGGGGGAGGCATCTCTCGGATAACACACGGATTCAATTAAATTCAGCTGTCCATTTCTCTTCACTTTATGACCAAGGCCATAAAGCAGAACTCGAGCCCAGGGGGCTTTGTACAAAGAAGAGCTAAAACAAAAAGCAATGAAAACTCATTTAAATCCAGTCAACTCCACAGATGTAAGCAATGCAAAGTATAAACTGTTGTCTACTACCTACACAGGCTTAAGCTCAGTGTGCAGAAACATACAAGTGTTTAAGATGGAGTATTAGTGTAGGATGTAATGACCCTTCAGACTTTATTCTGGATACTTCTATAAGGACCAGAAGGCCTCTTTAGATGTGTATTGTGGTGGCTTCCCCTTAAAGAGGACCTGTCACCATCTCAGATGCAACAGTGTTACACAGCTAACTATCAGAACCCTCCGATAACGCTAGCAGACACTGCTGCGAAGTACAATAGGAACGCCTAACTTTAGTAAGCAGCTCCTAGTGCTTTTTTTATGGGTGACAGGTCCTCTTTAAGAAGATTTTGCTATTAAGGTTAAGTTTGTATTGTGGTGACTTTGATTACTTACTCCTTGCGGAAACCAGATTGGCTTTCTTTACAAGACACCAAAACAAATGCTGCCCCAGGAAAATTGACATCCATACTGACTTTGGATTCGGTGACTGGGAACTCTTCTGATGGGAACTGTTCTGGAGCATGCTGAAAATAAAGACACCAATAACAAAACTGAAGAACAAAGCCAATGTATTTTCTAGTAACAACATTACCATAATAAATGGTATCATGTGACATTACCAGAACACATGTTTAACCCCTTAACGCTGAAGCCACTTTTCACCTTCCTGACACGGCCCATTTTTTCAAATCTGCCCTGTGTTACTATAAATGGTTATAACTTTGGAACGCTTTAACATATACAAGTGATTTTAAAATTGTTTTCTCGTGACGCTTTGTACTTCATGTTAGTTGAAAAATTTTGGTGTTTTGTTTTGCATTTATTTATGAGAAAATCAGATGTTTGGTGAAAATTTGGAAAAATTCTTGATTTTCGAACTTCAAAATGTTCTACTTTTTCCATACATAGTAATAACCGCAAAAAAAATGTAATAACTAACATTCACCGAATGCCTAATTTATGTGGAGATGGTTTTTTAGGCATCCTCTTATTGTAAGATGTTATGGGCCTTTGAACGTTAGGTGCGATTTTTCACATTTTCATACAAAACGCAAAATCCTGCTATTGAGGGACCTGCTCAGGTTTTAAATCACTTTGAGAGGCCTAAATAAAAGTAAAACCCCATAAATTACCCCATTACGTAGAAACAACACCCCTCAACGTACGTAAAACAACTTTTATGAAGTTTATTAACCCTTTAATTATTTTACAGGGGTTAAAACAAAATCGGATACAATTTTGAAAGTAAACTTTTTTCGCTAAATGAATGTGTTTTTCAAAAAATTTACAAATTCTCAGTGGATAAAATACCAAAACGCTCCACAAAATTTGATACCCAATCCCTCCCGTGTATAACAATCCCCCATATGTGGTGGTAACCTGCTGTATGGGCACACGCCAGGGCATCGAAGGGAAGCTGCGCCATCCAGAGCAGATTATGCATTGTCACTTTTTATTGGCTATACAATCTTTATTTTTTTGGCAATTTGGACATATAAGGGCTTATTTTTTGCTACATGAGATGCACTTTACAAATAATTCATTTTCATGGGTCATTAGCTTATTGATGAGATTTTATTAACTCTTGAATGTATGGGTGAAAAGAAAATTGTCAATTTTGGTTTACATTTTTTCCGTATTTTTTTGGGGTCGTACACCGTACACTAAAAATACTATACTATCTTTATTCTATAGGTGATTACGATTATGGTGATACCTCATTTATACAGTTTTTCATTTATTTTTACAATTTTACTGGATAAAAACTAATATAGAGGAAATCACATTTGTTTTTGCATCGCCATCTTTTCGGAGACGTAACTTTAATATTTTTTTGTTGACAGAGCTAGTTTTGGGCTTATTTTTTATGAGTTGAGTTGTTCTTTTCAGTGGTACCATTTTGGCGCACATAACTTTTTTTGATCACTTTTTAGAACATTTTTGTGTATAGATTTTATGAAAAATGTACATTTTTGTCGTGTTTTACAGGTTTTGTTTTTACGGCGTTCACCGAGCGGGTCCAATAACATGTCAATAATAAGTCCCGGGGCTGCAATTGGAGCAGCGCCCCCCCCCCCCGGTAAGCGCCGCGGGGGGGGGGGGTCCGATTCTTCTCAAATGCCCCTAGCACACCGCGGCGTGTCAGGGGTTAACACCTGCGATCGGAGAAATCTCCGATCGCGGGTGTCGGCTATAATATATAGCCGACACCCGCAGCTTCTGGCGCGGGCTCCGTTCTGGAGCCGGCGCCAGAAGCATGACGTACTATTACCGCATTTTGCGGGAACGCACCTCCCGCCATGCAGTAATAGTACGTCAAATGTCGGGAAGGGGTTAAGCAAACAGGTTGTCCTCCACTTTCTAAGAAATTTTAGGTGGCTGTCTTAACATTTCTGTTTGTGACAAAATAATTTTATTTAAGAACAGAAGTTTATTTAGGTTTTCCAGAGTCTTTAAAAGGACTAGGATCTTTAAGTGACTAACCTGTAAGAATGAACAGATCTGCTTGGTAAGGTCAAGAAGACTTTCTTCTCCTTGGTGTAGGGCTCTAGTGATGGCCACCCCAAGCCATTCTCTAATAGCTTGAGCATTGCCCTGGTAGAAGAGGTCTGTGGTTGAGCAGTTCTGAGAATGGATGCAATGTTGTAAGGACTGGGCTATAAGGATGGAGGAGGAACTAATGGTTCCATCTGTGGAGAAAAACACAGAAAAATAGAAAGTGGTATAAACTCAAAAGACGAAATGAACATTGCAGGAGTAAGTATAAATTTGGTCAACGATACTGACTTCTAAAGTGATGGAATGAGTATACATTTACCAGGAAGGGGAGGAATCAGAAGTTGATTTGACAGCAGCTGCAGATGTTCCAGAGTGATATCCCGGATAGCGGGAATATGGAACAAGCGAGTAAACGTGTGCGGAGATTTTGGTGCAAAGATATTGAGTAGCGCAACACGGCAGTAAAGTCTGGCCAGTGCAGATTCACATCTTAGAAGCTCCCTAAATAAAAAAAAAAATAAAAAGCTTATTTTACTTATTCTGTGATCTGGCAAGCATATTTATAGAGTCATAACATCCATCAATATGATTTTCCTGATGATCTAGTAATCGTTCCATTTTGGTTCCTTTCAGACATACATGTCAAACTGAGCTGGGTTTGTGGCCTGGTTTTGGATGCATGGAGGGAAGGGGGGGGGGGGTGAGCACTGTGAGCTCCATACGGAGCTGTGCTTACCCATTCATAATGCACCACTAATGTGGCAGTAAGCAATAATATGAAAAATAAAACATATAAACAACCCAAAGCTTTTTCTTACACGATCTGTCACCAAAACCCTCAGTGCCAGCAGAGTGCCCTGTAGATGTAACGTCCAGTAGAGCGCTCCTTTAAAAAAACACAGTTAGTACTCACCCTTCGGCGCTGTCCCCAAGCATCCTCTTCTTCCCAGCCGTGCCAGCAGATGCACGTCTATATATATATATATAT
Organism: Engystomops pustulosus; assembly: GCF_040894005.1. Taxonomy (NCBI): domain Eukaryota; kingdom Metazoa; phylum Chordata; class Amphibia; order Anura; family Leptodactylidae; genus Engystomops; species Engystomops pustulosus. The sequence continues at coordinate 66,894,471 of NC_092411.1, read as the reverse complement.
ATATATATATACACACAAACATACTCGAGTATAAGCAGAGTGGGGCTTTTTCAGCAAATGTCCAGAGGAGAATACCCCTTGAACCCATCCATGCACTCTAGATCCTTCTTTTCTACATGACTGCAGTAGTTGTTCAACTGTGGTAAAAATGTTAATATGCTGCAAACATAACATCTCTGCTCTTTGGAGAACTTATGTATAAAGAATTATTGTCAAACATTGTTTTTTCTCAAGAACCAATGTGGTCAACTCTCTTGTGAACTGGACACAAAGTATATATCCATCTGGCCATGGTTGGCTTAGCCGGCATTGTGGCTATAAACTGCACACTTACCTGTGAATTTGGATGTTTGTGCTATCTAAGGTCACTAAACCGTTGGTTGCCATTCTCCTGTATCCCACAGGTGGACGCTCCAGCATGTCTATAGGATACCAGTATCTGACCAAAACCCCTTCACTCCGCAGATACGTCTCTACTTGTACCAATTCATTTACCTAAAAATATAAAAAAATCCTGCTAGAAAATAAGGAGCAGCAACTGCTATTAGAAATAAACGAACCTATGTCGATATTACATATTCACAATATAAATCACTTAAGTAATTGTTCTTTTCATACCAAATGTAGTATAATACATTAATATCAATATGGAAATTGGGGAGAATAGGAGATTCTGTCATCCTTAGCTGCCCTTTACAAAATAATAAGACTAATAGGACATCCAAAACTTAGATTCCACTGGGGTGACACCAACGTAACCAGCAGTCAATGGCAAGAAGATAAGAGAAGGAAAGGCAGCACTCACCAGTATTATGTTTATTATGGCTTTTTTCAGCATTTCAGACGGATGATAGAACACCAGTACACGTCAGTACAGTATCTGCCCAACATGCTGAAATGAAGCCAGTTTTAAGCATAACAATGGTGAGTGCCACCTTTCTTTTCCTTATGTTGTTGACTATACAGATGAGATTCCCTGCTACAGACCTGTGGCATTAACATCCTATTTGATAAAGGCCTTTGAGAGCTGGGTTCTCACACATCACCCACCCTGTAGTGAGCTCATCTATGAGAGCCCGGGACTGTGTGAAGGACACTGTGATTAGTCCTCAAGGTACAGTTCTGGCTCCCTTCTTCTTCACATTGTACACATTAGACTTTAGGTACAGTTCAACTAGCTGCTACTCTCTGAAGTTCTCTGATGACTCTGCTATACTAGGCCTCATTACTGGCCAGAAAAACAGGGAATACAGAGAATTGACCCGGGAATTTGTGGATTGGTGCTAGCAAGACCACTTTAGGAATAATGCTGGGAAGACCAAGGAGATGGCGGTGGACTTCCATAAGTGCAGTCCTACTTCTCAACCAGTGGTCATCCAGGGGAGGGACATTGAGGAAGTGAAGTCCTATAAGTACTTGGGTGTCCGCCTAAACAATAAACTGTAGTGGGTAGAGAACATAAACTCACATCACAGGAGGGGTCAGAGCAGACTATACCTGCTGAGGAGGCTGAGGGCATTTGGAGAGCATGAGCATAAGACCTTCAACTCTGTAGTGGCATCAGCCATCTTCTTTGGTGTAGTCTGTTGGGGAGGAAGCATCTCAGCTAAGAGGAGCAAACTGGACAAACTGATACGGAAAGCCAGCTCTGCCCCGGGGGGGGGGGGTCCTCTTGAAATTGTGCCGGTGGTAGCCGAGAGGAGGCACTGTTGAAGTTGAAATCTATTCTGAAGAATAGCTCCCATCCCATGCATGAGACTGTGGTGGCATTGGGAAGCTCCTTCATTGACCGACTGATTCACCCCAAGTGTGAAAGGGAGCGTTTAAAGAGTCAAACAAAGAGCAGGATAGGGAATACAAGTCTTTAATTGGAAAATTCAAATGTCAGAAGACATAACTGATATTGCAGCTTTCGAGTCTGAGGCCCCAGATGATAGCATGCTTTCATGCCATTAGTTTAAATGCCTGGAAATCCAACCTGTAGCTAAAGGTTAAACACAAAGCTCACTTCAAGCAAAAACCAAAAGGAGACTGACATTTATCACTCAGTTACAGAAACAGGTCATAAGTGTCCGTTTGGCGAGGGTCCAGCTAAACCAGGTAATAGAGGTCCAATAATGGAGTGGTGGGCGAGCATACAAGCTACAGCTCTATTCACTCTTTGAAGCAGATAGCTGAGCATTGCACCCTTGTGTTTCATTTCCGCAGTCTCACAGATGATACATACAGGACCCAAAGGGATTGCCATGTCTGTGAATGGGGAAGTGGGCATAACACTTAGAACCATCAGTATTAAGACAATTATCACTCATCCTGAAGAAGAGCAAGGAGATTCAACCTCTCGGACCAACCCTTTAATACAATAGAATATATTATCTCACCGAATCCACATCCAGAACCACTCCATGAAGGGAGAAGGTCTTCAGCATACCCCTGATGGCAAATTTTGGTAGTGCAGTTCCCACAGCAGTGCTGGCAACATTGTTACTGTCAGGTGATCTAATGACAACAGTAAGTCCTAAAGAGACAACCACCAGTCAGTTAGAACGCAGAGGTAAAAAGTAATCTTAAAACACTAGAGGGTAATCTGCCCAGGTGCATCGGTTGGTAACGAACACAGTAGTGAAGTACTGCATATTATATGCAATTTACTGGGAAATGATTGTGTAAAATTAAATCCACTACTAAAACAATTCTACTATTACCACAAAAAGTAATTTGTCATTTTGATTTCTAAGTAATGCAGTTTTCAAATTCTTGTAAAATACTAATGCCATTTGACTACTTAAAGGAAACCTACCACCAGGATGAAGTAATGTAAGCCAAGCACACTGACATTCAGGTGTGTGCCCCCTATGGCAAGTGCTCTTCTTTTAGCTTCTCATGCATATGGTTTTTAAGAAAAAATATATGTTAATGGAGACTGGAGCACCTGAGGCTCATTTATATAATTTTTAAAGCCTTTTTTCTTGAAACCAGGGCATAGGATGCTAAAAGAAGAGCACATCCTGCCGGAGGGGGCACACACCAGTATGTCAGCGTGCTTGGTTTACAGTCCTTCATCCTGGTGGTAGATGTCCTTTAAACGGTGCATTAATCATATTTTCCAAGTTTACGTCTAAGTTTTAGACATACCTTTGCGAACTTTGTCAATGGTGAACTTATTTGCCTCATCTTTGATGTCTTCAATGGTTGGAAGATAAAGATCTCTAGGGATTCCGCCATTCTCCTCATACAAAAACTCCACTGTCTGCCTCGCTATATCCACCATTCCTGGAACACAAAACACAATGCTTCTAGAGCGGATGGAGAGATATCCAGTAGCTGTAACATGTAAAGCATGAGGAACACTTTTGTGACTACATTGTTGGTAGTATTCGAGGTTTGGTAGTCGAGAACAAAAAAAGATAAATAAATCAGGGGGAATGACTCCAGTTGTCCAACCATTACACACAGATACCATATAGTGAGAAGCCACTGATGTGCTGATGTGCGACTTCCCCAATACAATAATACGGTAACCTACATCTAACTGAATTGCGATGGATTTTAACTGCTGAGATTTCAGGTTTTCTGATTCAGTTTTTTTATTTTGAAAATAAATTTATATGTGTGCCCTTTACTACAACCTCACATGGTTTAGGCTTCAAGAACTGGTTTCACAAGGTTTTTATTTAGGTTTTGTAATGTTTTACAGGGAGGTATAACACAATAACCAATAATCATAGGAAAGCAATTTGCACATCTGTTATCACACAACTAGTTGAAAATAAAGATCACTGAGAAAATAAATCAGCAGATAAAGTGCCATATATGTGACATTTTGTAAACAAAAATGGGAAAGGGGGGGGGGGGAGTTAAGGGGAAAGGGGGGGGGGCAATGAGCACCCTAATGGGGGATATTAACGAGACATATACTCTGGATTGATATGTAAGTCACGGCTGCCATGTGTCAGTTGAGAGTCACCTTATCTTTAATGTAGGATTGAATCTTATTTACCATAATCCACATTAACCTCTTCACGCTCCGTGTCGTACATTTATGGTGCAGAGCTGCTGCTACTACTGTATGAAGACGGATCATGTGATGCTTGTGATCGATACTACTTTCTGATTTCCGCTACCAGCATTATAAAAAATGGCAGCACACGGGCGGCTATCTTTGTGGAGATCATTGGTCCCCGTGACTTCATCAAGTCTTCATGGAAGACCCGTGGATGCATGGTATCAGAAGATTTGTTGCAATGTGTTCCATAATGGAAAATAGCACCCAAATGTCTGAAACTCCACTTTTACACCAATTTACATCACATAAAAATTAATAAAAATAAAAAAGGTCACACTGTCCTTGAAAGGGTAGCAATGAAGTAATTTCATCTCAAAGAATAACACCTCACACCGCTCCATAAACCAAAGGATGAAAAAAGCATCAGAAAATGGAGAAACTAATTTTTTTTTGTACACTTTGTTTTAATTTTTGAAAATGTATTAAAACACAATAAAACTATAAATTTGAAAATTTGATATAACCATGATAGTACCAAATCAAAGAATAAAGTACACAGGGTTGGACTGGCCCACCGGAGGACCGGTGGATCCTCCAGTGGGCCCCCATTACCTCCACCACGGCAGGGTCCTGCCTACCCATTTGAGGCACCTGCCTGCAGGGTCGGATTGTTCCACAGTCGGCCCCGGGACGTCCGCTACTACAGGGGGCTCCATCCCCATCTGAGGCCCCTGCCAGTGCGTGACAGCATTGGTACTCGATGCGGCCGTAAGCAGCCACTTGAGTGCCGTCTTTAAATGTAATGCGCAGCACGTACAATGCACATTGTGCGTGGAGCAGGGAATTTGATTGCCGCCACGCGTTATTTTCAACTACAAGACTAAATATATTATAAGGGGGGACATTGCAGGACTATAAACAGTAAAAAGAAACCACATACAATAAGGGACCCCATTGCAGGAATATATACATATATTAAAGGGGCCACTAGAAGATTATATATAATAATGAGAGTGAGTAGTTGCAGGAATATATATAATTAATGGGCACTAGAGGACTATATGTAATAAGGGGGGCCTTGCACATATTTACAGGATAGGAGTAGTAGTACTGTGCTGTGCTCATATATACAGGATAGGAGTAGTAATAGTGTACTGTTTCCATATACACAGGATAGGTGTAGTAGTACTGTGCTAAGCCTATATACACAGGTTAGGTGTAGTAGTACTGTGCTGTGCCCATTTATACTGAATAGGAGAATTAATTATAACTTTTATATAAAATATTTGATAAAAGGAGCAGTAAATATAAGAATAATAATTAAGGAGAGCAGTATGGTGGGGCCCCAGAATCAATTTCTCTGGTGGGCCCCAGGCACCCCAGTCTGACCTGGAAAGTAGATGTATAATTTGGAGCGGACAGTGAAAGTCGTAAAAGCTGAGCCCACAAGAAAGCGACACAAGTGCATTTTTTTTGCCAATTTCACCACATTTGGAACTCTTTTCAAGCTTTCATGTACATGGCACGGATTGATAATTGAAGTCATTAAGAAGTAAAATTTGTTATGCAGAAAATAAGCCCTATCACAAATTATAGATTTTTGAAGGTGAAGAGCGAAAAAGCATGTTATATAGATACACCTCCAACATCTGCAGATCTTGGGGGCAGTCCCCCCCAAAGTCCCCCTCCCCTGTATGTGTGAAAACACTATATCAGAAGGTTATTTTTTCTTCTTTTTAAGTGATAATATGTAAATGTCATTAGCAGTTAACTAATAGGGAAGCAGTTTTGCATTTGTAAAGTTAACCATAAGATTAAAAAGCAAATTAAGAAAATCAAATATCTAAAAATAAGGCACAAGTTTCATACCAAGCTGCAAAGCTCCCTTAATCTGGTCCAGGCCCGATTTTCTCTCAGCCTCATTACGAAAACGTCTCCGAATTGTTGGGAATACCTTGGTCTCCCAGGCTTTTACCAGTAAGGCATAGTGATCCTCCTGTTAAAACACAGGGGAGTTTTAAATTAAATGGAAAAAAAAAAAAAAAAAAACACACGCACACAAAATTCTGAATTCTAATACAGTGGGCCGAAGGCTTGACCATTCGATTTCGTCTATGGAACACGCTACAATGGTTTTTCTACATAAGGGAATTATAGAAATAGTCAAATTGTGTACTATTTAAATAATCAAAAGTGATGTGTAGAAGACACATATCCATCTTTAGAAAAGCAAGCTCCTACCGTTACAACCGTGATTTACATCAATAATTCAAATTCAGCAGTCATCTCGAAAATACTTCTAATTCTTAAATGATCTAACCCGTGGCATGTCATCATCATCATCGTCATCACTTTCATCATCAGCAATAGGAGGGGGATGTGGATCAGGCCCAGATGTAATAAAGTTTTCATAGCTCAACTCCACCTTGTATCTGCCAGAGGCATCACTGTCATATTCTGATAGAAGAAGATGGAAATGGCACAGATTGAAAATAGATGACCATAACACAACAAAGAAGAGTCCTGTCTAATGCTGCACAATGCTATGATCACAGATAGAGCTTACGTTGTAATACAGTGGCTACTGCAGCAATGCGACAAGGTGGGCCATGATTTCCCGGGTCAGATGCTATACTGGTACCAGCATCATTGTCACTGTCAGATGCCATTGCAAATGGTAAAGCTTCAAAGTTTGCGCTGATTTCTTCAGCCAGGTCGATGCATAAATCAGCAGCATTGCGGTGAGCCTGACCGTCTGCAAATGCAAACTGGCGAGATCCAAAATTTGCCCGGATCTTTGTATTCTGTGAAAATATGAAGAGTTGCATTCGTTTTCTGTTGTAAATCGTTACACCAACAAAACATTATAATCACCAAAATACCGTGCCTGGAAGGATGCACTACAGCACTTGATCGGTAAAAAGCTGTAGCTGTTTCATGTAACCGGGGAAAAGTCTATCAAAGCGTGTTCCCAGCAATTTGCCTTGAACTTTAAGAATTTGTCCATAGTAACAAAAGATAGTTAAAGAGGTGTTCCCATTTCGGCAAAATTAATGTTGTTGTTTGTATTGTGAAATATTATACAATTCTCCAATCTCCAAATCCTCTCTGTTTTCTGGATCTCTGCTTGCTGTCATTCTATGAAAAGCTTCTACATTTACTTCCAGTGGATAGAAATCTGTCCATGGTCACACAAGTGCGCGGCTCATTATATCACAGACAGTAATCAGCGCTGTGTGATATAACGAGCTGTGCACCTCTCGGACCATGGATTTCTGATCTAGAGAGCTCTGAGAAGTCGATACAGAAATTATATTGGAAAATTGTCAAACCTTTCATGATTTAAACAAAAACATTTATCTACTGCAATGGTAATACCCCTTTAACTATTTAGCATAAAGACGTTTCCAGGTTATTGATAGTGATCCCTTACCACTTAAATGGAAGCTAAAGTGCAGTAACCAGCTATGGCCACTACACATGGAATTGTGCCTATGCTATAAATAGGCCAATATTATAAACCCTGGCAGAATTTACCTTTTTCTGGATATGCACAACTGGCCACATTCCTCCAGAAACATCCTCCAAGTAAGGTCCAAGCCTTTGGCCACAGTAGGTGAAGTATACCCTGCCCTTTGCAGGCTGGCCTGGAGGGGGTGGAGTGCCTTCTGTTCTCTCCCAACCAATACCAGCAACATCTCCTAAACAAAATACAGACAATTGTAGCTAGAAACTTAAACACATTCTTAGCACAAGGAGCTGACATTTTCGGTCACCCCTTTTTTTAAATATAAAGCTAGTGACAGGTTCCTATAAAGCCCTATTAAGTACCTGACACCCTTCTTTTAGTTCAAATGTTTTCCTTTACATCCACATATGTCAACTTTATGCTATACTCCCTGACATCATAAGAGACGTTTCCTGCTCGGCCGGACCCTCCCATCTACTCCTTCCCATTTCCCATGCCTTTACTCAGCATTTAGCAATAATTTCATGTGACCAGGGCGACATCATCAAAGGTCCTTTAGCATTCTAACATTAGAAAACTGTACACAATGCATATATCTGATCACATGCAATCAGAGCATGCCTGCATACAATTCTACTTCTCCTCATCCTCCATGGAGGCTGCTGTGATTTCATGTGATCAGATACATACATGGGGTAGACGTTGCAAATGTAACAGAACCTTTGATGATGTCATCCTGGTCACATTACTCTACGTGCTCAATGATGTAACAGAGCTCTTCATGCAGCAGAATATCATAGCCTGTCAATCAGGAACAAGGAGGCCGGGGAAAGTAAATTTTACTATGCATGACCCAATTAGTGTGAATGACTCACATCAGGTGAGTTGTATATAAGATTACAAACTGATTTTTGTAACATTGCAGCCGTGGAAAGGACAATGCTTTAAAATCATAGTCTTTAATGGGTTAATTTGCATGGCAAATTCTCTTTTAAACATGAATCATATAAAAGTTCATACCAGGCGACAGAGCTACATCTAGCCGCACACTCTTCCACTGCAGAAGACTTGAACCGTTGTAATGCACAGCTCGTCCATTGCTAAAAGGATAAAAATATACAGAAAGTCAATCTAACTAAAATACTGCTATATTAAAATAAACTGAACACAATTGCAAGTAGTATCAATATGGCCGTCACGCTACTTCAAACATGAAGTGAGTGTGTGTAATGGACCATTGGTTATTTAAATCCAACTTTTGACACATGTGTGCATGTTTTCTTAATTCTTTGCTCAATAGTCCATAGCAGATGATATGATTATAGATAAATATTTATATGGGTGCAGATGATTGGTGAGTAGTTAGCCGTCCCTTTTTAGGCCTTATGCACAAGAATGTGTGCTGTGGTTGTGAGAGCCGCGCAAACTGCTATTGGGCAGGTTCACTAAGCGAGAACATGCACGGCAAAAGATAGGACAGGTCCTCCTCCTGCCTGTCTTTTTGGCTTGTGCAGTGACTTCATATGGATATGCGGCAAACAGCGCAGAGCCTTTATCTTGTGGTACATGAGGCTTTAAACAAATATACAGGCGGTCCCCTACTTAAGAACACTCGACTTACATACGACCCATAGTTACAAACGGACCTCTGGATATTGGTCATTTATTGTACTTTAGTCCTAGGCTACAATAAACAGCTGAAACAGTTATCACAGGTGTCTGTAATGAAGCTTTAGTGTTAATATTGATTCTTATGACAACCCAATATTTTTAAAATCCAATTGTCACAGAGACCAAAAAAGTTCTGGCTGGGATTACAATGATAAAATATACAGTTCCGACTCACATACAAACTCAACTTAAGAACAAACCTACAGACCCTATCTTGTATGTAACCCGGGGACTGCCTGTATGCACAAGTTTTTGTTATTTATTTTATAGGTTATGATTTCATGCACTATAGCTCAAATGTTTTTATACTATATTCTAAAAATATGTAATATATGTAATAGGTATTTTATATTTATACAAACCAGCTGCTGAACATATATCTCTTTGCTTGATGAATAACATCATTTACAGTCCTTAGTAACCCCATTTTAGAATATAAAAAACTTAGGAAAATGCATTTATTTCCATTCAAATTAGTCTGCAGATATTCATAACACTTACTTGTGAAACAGACATGTACCCACAGGGTTAGTCCATGCCCCATCCCGCTTTTCTGCTTCTGTTGCAAATCCAAATGACACAATTGGACCGGTGTCATCGTCGATGTCTCCATAAGACACAATTTCAATCTCCCAATAAAAAGATGGAGCCTGGTGAAAGGGAAAGTAATTAACTTGCAACTATCAATTTGAGGCAGATGATCAGATTGTCCCAAAATAAAGCACTAACAGGGAGCTATGATTATAAAACCCAACAATTACAAAAATCTCAAAAATAACAGTAAATATACTAGTAAACTAATAAATTCTAGTATGCTCATAAATAAACTAGTGGGTATGGGTGTCCATGAAACATATCACACAACCCTTACCTGTACTGGCACAGGAGAAGTTGCATAGATGAAGGTTCCTCTTGGTAAACCTCCTCCTGCACTTGGATCAGCCAGAAACGTAACGGCCGTCAGATGTGATGAAAACATGCAGGCTCGCACTGGTGGGAATACACGGGACGGGCACCACGTAATCTCTTTAGGCTGATAAAGAAAACAGATGATCCAACAGTAAATACTTTATGTATTTATTGTAAACTTTCAATACAAAATCCTTACCAGTCTACGTTCAGTCTGAAGAGGAGGTGGTGGTGGTCGAGCACAATCCCGATACAACATCCTCAATCTTTCACACTGTACTTCCACTACTGATAAACGTTCACCTGAAATAGAAATTGTTATGTATGTTTGCTTTATGGATTTAGTGTTAAAGGGAATGTGTCAGCTACTCAGCCACATAGAAGTGTAACATGGGGCATTGTAGCTGAATTGTTCTGAAACATAAGCAAAAGTCTTGAGAAAAATATATGGCCCGAATACAGAGAAATCTTCATTTTTATTTATATGCAAATTAGCATTTCCATGAACACGGGCAATAGGTCCAAAGCACTCATAAAATGAAGATCTCTTGGCGTTCAGGCCATAGATTTTCTTAGGAAAGACATGCTTAAAGTGAACCTGCAGCCAACTCCGAAGCAAGTTGTGTACCAGCCTCAATGCCTGGCAACCAGAAGCGTACAGTGGCATAGGTGCAAACGAATGCAGACACCAGGCGGCCGGCTCCACTTCATCTGTGCGTGAAAAGGACACATGGAGGAGCAGTTTCCCAAGATGTTTTCAGTCCAAAAATAACTTATGTTTATGACAGATTCATTTCAAAGGGGTTACCCATTATATCAATGGGATCAACTATCACAGTGGGACGCATTTACTTACCCGGTCCATTCACGATCCAGCGCGGCGGGTTCTTTGACGCTGATTTGTGTCTTCCGGCGATTCACTACGGTAGTTCCCCCGATGTCCACTAGGTGTCGCTGCTGCACTGAATTCCATCGGAGGTCACGGAAGTTCACCAAGCCAGGTGTGTAAGTGCGTGTCAAGCGACACAATTTTTTTTTTTTTTTTTTTTTTAAATACGGTGGTTTCTCCGAATACGACGGGTTTTCAGATGGCCACGGCCCCCGATATCCGTCGCGGCACAATCCGTTAGCGTGCGCCAAAATCCCGGGGCAATTTAGGGAAAATCTGTGCAAAACGGTAAAATTCGTGTAACCCGACGTAAAAACACGATTCGGGCCCTTAGTAAATGACCCCCAGTATGATTGGTGGCAGTCAGGACCCTCATTGATCATGGAAATACAAGGTCTGCATCACTGAGTCAGCACTCTAGGCCCTACACTATTTCAACAGCAGTGCCACAGGAATAGGACATATCTGTTCCCTTATACTGTAGATAGCAGGGTGATGCTAGGCACCAGAAGGCAGGATGTTTACCAATCTAATATTACTGGTATATCCTTAAAACAGATGAGAAGTTTGATACAGACAACTCTGTAGACATTTTAACCAAGACAGGCAAAATTAAACCATAGATACCGCAGTCACAAAATGCTTAAAAAAAAAAAAAAAAGTTGTTCCCAAAGTGAGGGTCATACTGTGACCTGCAGGAAGGAGAGGCAAGTGGTATTCACCAATATTTTGGCTAGGCAGTCAAGGGACTAATCCATTACTGCTCTCTTTTTTTTTTTTTTTAAATTGGGAAACAAATCATGTGGCAAGTCATCCAAATGTGGCCACACCTTTAAAGTTTGGGAGCCCCTGCTTTAATACATTATGCATCCTAAAAGGGAGCAAGTTTTCAACCAGTTAAACAGATTGCTTAAAACATCCTTTTTTAGCAATAGATGCACAGATAGAACTATCTGCAATAATAAAAGGTAATAAAAATATTCTAGTTTCTGAATTTTCAATATGCTGAAGACTTACCGGAACTACATTCCTGGGCTACTAAATTTAGTACTTCTACAGCGGCAGGACACTGCTGTATGAATTCTTCACAAAATGAACTGTCCTCTAACAGCTGAGCCATGACCAGGCAAGCTCTAAGAAAGGGAAAGCAGAAAGAAATCATCACACTCATAAGTATTTAACACTAACCAACACCTTACATTGTATTACTGATTATTTTTTAAGAGCTAGGAGTTGTGTCATTCCTGTTATCACTTCTAAACAATTATAAATAAATTGACACTTGGGCCACAAACAATGCACGTGTGGTCAGTTGGTTGCGGTTGGTTTATTATTGGTGTAATAGGTCCACTCACATGCCCATTACAGTAGAAAATAAGTGCCCAGGCTACAAACATGGGCAGGGATAAGACCTGCTCTGAGTTTTTCAGCCCAGGCAGTGGGCTCAAACACAGGGCCATGGAAACCATAGACGTGTGCATGAGCCTGGGGTGTGGGCTAGTTTTTGAATCAATGGGTAGCACATGGCAGCGACAAAAAAGTCACAACACATCAAAAGGAGCCCGGGCCATCTAAAAATGCTACAGGTGGTAGGAATTCTGGAGAAGTAAATGCAGAAAGGTTTTCCTAGCACAACCTTTCCCCACAAGTCAATGTGCTACAACTCTAGGGCAGCCTTGTGATGTGGGACAAACCAGTAAACCTCTTCCATAAGGAAAAGTATCTGCAGACAGCAGTCTTGTATCTTTGGATCAGTTAAGTTATCAATAAATATATCCAGGAATAACCCTCAACTTAACACACAACTTAATCGGATATAAATATGTATCCTGTATGTATCTGTTGTATAAACATGGATTCTTACCTTGTCCTGATCTCTGCAAGAAGGCGAACCACAGCCATGACGGGAGTTGAGGCATCTCCTGTTGCAGGAAGTGAGGTGTGAATAGACAGGCATCCCTCCTGGGGGAGTAACATGGACTGGACTGCCTGCACTACCTTCTCAGTAATGGACAGTTTATGAAGAGGCAATGCCTGATGGGGGTGGATATTGGTGCGGCAAAAAGTTAAATTCAAGCAGTTAGTTTCTAAGAAATGAGGGATGTCATTATTTGGAGTTTTCATTTCTGTTGTTTCCACTATACATGTAAATATCAATAAAAAGGTGTACTGTCATGTGCTGGGGTGTAAGAGGCATCTTCGGATGATGCAGAGAAAGCAGACATGACAGTGTATCACCATTTTATGGGAAAATGAGTTGTATCGCTGTTGTCTGAATAAACTGTATCTGTGCTCAGGGATGTCATCTTCTGATTACAATGGGATCTTGTGTCCCTTCATGGGGTACAAGGTACAAAGAACACTACACACATTTGGTTTATTCAGGCAAACATAAGACACATCTTATTTTTGCTAATAAATTCTTCACATACTTAATAAATCAGCTCTATAGTCATCTTACAAAATGTTTGGTACAACAACAAGCACTTGTCTAGATATTTGGAATATCTGGATATCTACAGTACATGGTAGTATACTATGGTATGGCGGGGTCCGACTGTGTTTTAATATGGCTTAACACTTTTTTCTCACATAGACAGCTGTGCCAGAAAAAAAGAATGTCCCTTTTCTATGACCATACCCATCAACTACGGTTTCGCCGCTACTCCCTCGAAAATGGCAAATAAATATGGGTCCTGTATAGGAGAACCCCATGTATATCACAATGAAATAAAATATTCACTTCTTAACTGGTAAACAATTGGTGGTCTATGGTTCTGAGTGGGTTAATAAGACCACTATGGTTAGTAGGTGCGAAGGAAGATGGGTCATCCTCCACTGTCTGTATATGTAGCAATGAGAACACCAAAAGGAAAGATCATTGGGTCTCCTAAGGTCTATACCAAGGATCAATAATCAGCTACTAGATGAATGTTTGCAGAAACCTTTGCCCCACTAAAATATGTCCCAAAAAAATGTTATTTTTAATATATGCATAAAAAATTGTTTGTCAACAGCATATCTAACCTTGCAAAAAGGCGATGTGCTGATGACAAATACAACTTGTATTTCTGCACATCAAACAATGCGAACTTCAAATAGTTTTTACATAAATACATTACACTAAACATGACAACATCAACAAGAATGAATATAAAGGACACAACGGCTTTATACACAAAAACATATACACACAGATCAATATCATTTTATAATATACAGGCAGTCCAAGGGTTACGTTCAAGATAGGTTCTCTAGGTTTGTTCTTAAGTTGAATTTGTATGCAAGTCGGAACTGTTATGTTTTAGAATTGAAACTTAATTTTTGTTTTCCCAGTGACAATTGGATTTTCTAAATTTTGTGCGGTCATGGGAAAAAGGATCATCAATAAGGCTTCATTACAAACACCGTACAGCTGATCATTGTAGCCTGGGACTAAAGAAAAGTATCCAGAGAACTTCACCAGAGGTCACAGTGGCAGAAAGGTCCATCTGTAACTAAGGGTCGTCTGCAAGTTGGGTGTTCTAAAGTTGGGGACTACCTGTATTTGTATATATTTTATAACATACGTGTGTGTATATATTTATTATACTATATACACACACATTATATATTTATATTTAATATCTCTATCACATCTAAGCATACAAAGTTATCACATTCTATTTAGTTGAGCTTTCTGGCAAATCACCATTACAAAAGTATCCTCAATTTTAGCAATATGTGCTAGGTCAGTGTGCTAGGTCAGGCTGTTTAAGCAGCTCAAACAACTATTTACACTACTATATTTTTATAGGTTGCACATCTGCAATTTAAAGGGAACCAGTCAGAAGAAATTGACCTAATAATCCACTACCATTATTTTGTCAAGCAACTGAACACCTTCCAGATCATGTTTCTTTTCATGACCCAGTGTAGTAGCATCATCCAGAAAATCAACTTTGAAGGGAAATATAAATTGGTTGTATAAAGTCATGGAGGCGGAGACTTGAACACTGCATTCAAGCTCTCCTTAATTCAGAAAACTCCCTCACTGTAATTAATGGTCCTTACTAATCAGATCTCCAGAAATCCGGTGCATGACGCCAATTTCAGGGATGGAGGCATGCAGAGGCAGGGAGAGATTGAGTTCAGTGATAAACGCTCTGCCTCCTTGACTTGATTTTTTTGTATTATGGAACCATGCTGGGAAATGAAAGAAACGTGATCTGGAAGGTGTAAAGCTTCTAGACAGCATACTGGTAGTGGTTTATTAGGCCAATTTCTGATGACAGGTTCCCTTTAAATTCTGCCTATGCAGTAAAATATGAAGCAATGCTGAAATCTGTCACACTAAATGGGTCAGACAGGTTTCGATGACAGCAAAAACAGCACTGCCTGCAAATCTATATTTTGTGGAATATGATGCAGATAAACATTTTTTTTTCCAAAGCTAAAACTAAGCCTCACAACATTTCTAAGCATGGGCATATTTTATTTTTATTTTAGAAATGCAGCTAAATAAAAGTACTTACCTCTGAGCGTGGAACAGAGAGTCTAAACAATGGAATAGTCAGTGTATCCGACGCTTTGGAAGATTTTCTAAAATCTAGGGCTGGAAATTTCACTGTTGCAATACCTTCTTGTTCATTAATAGATACAACCACTCCAATACTCCCAGATACACCTTTACCGAGTACCTAATAGAGAAAAAGGATGACACATATTTAAATAACTTTATGTTACAAACAGTTGTAGTAACTAATACAAAAAAAGTCTTCCCAAACCCGAGGGAGCTGAATTAATGAAAATCATTGAGTCATTACCTGGACTTCAGAACCTATTTTAATGGTCTCCTTGAACCCTCCTAGAGCACAGAGCGCAGCAACTGCTTGTCTTGCTATGCTTTGCAGTTTGGCTAGCTTCCTGCCACAACCACTCCCATTCTCCAAGATGCTCTCTGCATACTTGCCCAGCTGTGGAATGTGCATAAGGGCACGGGACAAAACCTATATAAAATAGAATGAGAACATTTTGTGAGCCTATGGGACGCTCGGTTACCCTGCCATGGACCTGATCTTTATTGATCCATGAATGAGGATCTCTAAAAACTGAAAAAACCTCAATAAAAATGTACTGATAAAAAAAAATTGAATGGAAAATTGTGATATTGTGATATGCTGTATAAAAATGATGTAGTCAAAAAATCTTAATATACATTTTCATATGTAAATATCTGAATAGTTTGTATAGTGGGACGAAAATCTTAAACGGTTTTGCTCATGAAAGAATTTCTCAAATTTAAATCCCCTAGTGATGTTTACACAATAAAGCAAATTTTTAACCCCTTAGTTTACAATTTTACTCAGTTTCTTTGCTGTTTTAGCTCAGTGTAAAATTGTCTAAGCAGAAACTTCATGATTCCTCTGTGCTGTGAGATGCTGTGTGATGACAATGTGCTTAGATTATCAGGAAACAGGTTTATCTACAGTTTTATTTAGCCTCTGGAAATTCTACTACCATCTGACACAGAGAAAAAGGGAGATGAGACAGATCAGAGATGAGAGATGATGAGATCCATGAGTTGGATATAACACATAATGATACACTTCAAGCTCTGATACAGCTAAGCTGTAACAAACACTGTCAGCTCTGTTACATCTGAGCTATAAAACACACAGGATGCACAATGCTGCCGTTTTTGTGTGCAAGTTTGTCTTGTAATGGAGGGGGAGGGACCGGAGACAGACAGCAGAAGCTATTCATGAGTAGAATCTGTCCTGCCCGACCGTAATCAGAAAATTCACGGTCAGATACCAGGGCAGCTGTAATTGTATTCACCAGGACTTATAGAGACAGGTTGGAATTATATCTGTGAAAAGCTGTATTTTTGTTAATAACATTGAATTAGAGAATGTGTTATTTTGTTATCCTGAGTATATTTAAGAATCTTGTCTTTGTGGGAATACCCCTTTAATCTCAGTTTCTATTCCATCTTTTACTTCAGATACTGCTACTGCCGACAATTAGCAAAATGCCTCTGATGCAGGACACTGAGGTGAGGAACGGTTTGTGCAGTACAGAAGGACAAATAAGTAGGATCTGATATGACCCTGTGGTTATTGCGCACCTGTCAGCATACAAATCCACTATCTATCAGACCCTGATGCAGATTTTATTGAGCCCAATTGTGGTCACATGATTCAGCACATGAAACAGAGGAGGGGAAATTGCTGCTGGATAGACAATTATTTTTCATAAAATCAAAATATCAGGATTCTTCTTGTATGATTAAATAAAAATGATAAGTATTTTAAGCATAACTAAACTCTCTAAATTATATAAATCAGGTGATAATTGTGGAACCGGCCGGGGATGAGCAGGCTGGTGCCAATTTTAAACAGGGTTGCAATGATGTGGAGCTGGGGGGCAGTGATGAGGGGTATGTTTTACCAGACAGAGGCTGTGAGGAGGCGGGGGACCTTGACTTGATCCAAGAGCTCTCCCGCCTCCTTGACTGGATTGAAGCAGCAACGTACAGGAGCCACACTATTACTCTTCTTTGAAGTACTGTTTGGGGTATATAAGGTTGATTTGAGGTGGAAGGTTCCCTTTAATGAGGTAATTCATTAACTACAAATTCTACTATTATCACTTGCTCAATGTTTTTCCCAAATAAAAAAGAAATTACTTCTTAGTTTCATAACGGATGGTCAATTTTTAGGACAGGACATCAACATCAGAACAGTGGAGATCTGAATCTTGGCGAAACCATCTGCTCAGTCACAATGAAATGAAGCTTCCATTGCCTTTGCTAGTTCTAGTGAACTGCACATTCTGCACAAGAGTAGAGATGAGCGAACCTGGTCTAGTTGGCAGCTCCACCTAACCTGGAAATGTTTTTTTTAAAGGCTACAGAGCATCCCATCAGGCAACTTTACACTCTTAGGAATTAGGCATGGCTGTGATTGGCCAGCTGGAAAACTGGAGGACACACCTGGCCAATCACAGCCATGCCTACATGCTTGGGGCATAAAGCTGCCTGACAGTGGATGCCAAACCTAAAGTTCGGGTCCGCCCATCTCTATACATGAATTAGAATAAGTCATTATTAACTGACTTAACAACGGATCATCAAAAGAGAGTTCTTAAAATACCCTAATAAAGGTAACTGTAACATTGTAAAACCATCCAGGTGAACAAGCCAAGGAAAAGCCTCAGTATATGCTTTAAACAACAGTTAATTATGACGTCACCTTTTCAGCTGTTGTTGTCCATATTTGGGCTGCATTAGACTCTGGTGCCATCAGTAAACTATGAAGTAGGGCAATGACTTCAGCAGCCATACTGTTTGCTACATGTCCACTGATGAAAGGGCGTACAGGATCAGTTCTAAGAAGATCAAAGATCATGTTGCAATAAGCTTTCAAATGAATGAAAAAAGTTAGAAAAGCAGCATTCACTAAAGGATGAAAAGGAAGTTTTCAGTTGTGATGCAAAAACTTGTAAAGTGTGAGTGGGTGCAAACATCTGTACCTGGCAAGATCAGAGTTTCTTTCTCTGCAGACAGAAGTCTGGGCGGTTTTCTTCTTGTCTCCAGTAGAAAGGCCACTTGCAGTTTCAGGACTGACTGTTTCCACTGGTGGCCCTACGCTCACTATTAAACCAGACTGGGCCCACTTGGTTGCTTTACGTAGTGCAGCAGCTGATTCTTCAGTGATAACTTCACAGCAGCCACTCTGCAGAGCAAAATCACTCACAATGAAAAGAGTATTCAAGCTCTATATATATATATTCATGTGTATGTATAATAATTTAAAATTAAAGAGTGCAGAAACATTCAGACTGGGGTTCTAATATAATATACACTACCAAATAGAAAAACATCCCAGATTCTTCTAGAAAAAACATGTTTGGATGAAGCTTTCAGATATTCATTTAGAGAGTTACCTTATGCTAGAGCTTCTTTGTTTTTTTATTAAATGAACAAATTAAAAAAAAAAAGTTACTCAATGTGTTAATCCACTTTGTCCCATGTAACCCCAGCAGGTGGATAGTACTTTCCAAAATGGTTTCCTTTGTCAGGGATAAAGTTCCCTGTCTCCCTACATGCTAAAATAGCTTCCTGCCGGGCCGCTCATTGTACCAACACACCATTTCAGAAGGCAAAAGACTTCAATTTCACTAGTTAGACCTCCTGATATTAATGTGTTTAGATTAAAAATTCACTTGCTCTCTGCTTTAGACATTTTATTACTAAAATTACCTCCCCTTCAGTCATGTTTAGCTTGTTCTATTCCAAAGAATATCTTGCCCTTTGCCTTCCGAAATGGTGTGGTAGTACAACGAGCGGCCCGACAGGAAGCTATACTAGATTCACTTTTTCCATGACGGAGGAAACCAAGGATTAGTTTTGGGTCTCACAGAACTATCCGTAGCAAGTGGAGACTTCCCCTGCTGGACTGCAACATGCTGTGGAAACTCTGTCCCGTGTAACACCAGGGATGCATAAAGTGGATTAACACATCAAGATCAGAAGGACACAGTGAATTACTAAGAAATACAGCAAAAGAAAGGATTTCAATCTGAAGCCAAATAGAAGATAAGGTAGTTCAGACTTTAGATGGAGGAGGAGCGCGGTAAACACACTCTATATTCTTAATGTATAATTTTTTTATTATATAACCATTAACCCTACATAAAAATATTATCTGGCTTACAAAATCTGATAAGTTAAAAAGTAAAAAAAGAATATGAAAAATACTAACTTTAGTCATATCTCGATCCATTTTCACCACTTTTTCCATGTTTGCTCCAGTGCCAAGTCGGAATGGACGACCCTCAGAGCTACTATTAAAGACAAGAATGAAGTGCAAAAATAAAATGATAAAGATAAGATTGTCCACTGCATCCAGGATTTCATAAGATCATTATTTAGATTTAACATTGCAAATGCTGCACTTGTGTGTCATGTAAGAGCATTTATTTCCACATATGGCCATAGAGCCATATGGTACAGATCTGAACACTGCTTTACCAACAACTTATTATTATATTAGTGTATTGAACATTTATCAATCATGGGCAAGTCACTTAAACAGATTGCAGTACATTGGAAACAGGCGAAGACTTACAACTTTACAAAAAGTACTACTCTCACTTAGGAGCAGCTCACATTTCCATTATTTGCATTAGTTATTGTGAGCCAAAATCAGGAGGAGTTTAAAGCACGGAACGGGTGAAGGTCTTGTCACTGTATTTTACCTCTGTGTTAACTTGCAGACTTGCGGTTCTGTGTAGTCGCCTCACCTGGTTTTGACCCACAATAACTGATGCAAATAACTGAAGACCTAACAGAGATGTAAACACTATCACTACAATAAAGGGAATAATACAATTTAATAGCAACTACTTATTACCTTAGCAAAGGTTGCAGAACTTCGTGAGAGGACTGATCTTCTCGTTTGTGAATGAAAATTGAAAGTTTTCCATCCACCGCCTCACTCTCCTCTCCAGTATCTTTATCCCCCTTCTGAGAGCCTTTAGGACTGCTTTTAGATAAACCGCTGTCTGGATCAGAAGCAGTTGGGGAGAGAACAGTCTGACACCCTGCAAGAAAAGAGTAAAGATGTAGGTCTCAGAAGTGTTTGGCCTTGTGCACACACAGCATTTGGTCATGCAGTGTAAGTAATTTACATTTTAAACATTAACACAATGTTAATGCAACTAAAACACAGTTTTTTTTATTTTGGCACAATAACGTCTATATAAAGGTGTTTGATCATGGGGAATCTGATGATGAGGACAGAGGTAGAGATATATATCCTATATAAGCGTCATAATCCGTGCAAACTGCCACACTATTCAAGGGCTATATGAATTATATAGAAGACACAAAATGAATGGCAATAGCAGCCAATGTTTCATACAAACTGACAATTTTTTTTAAAGGAAATCTACCACCTGGATGAAGGATTGTAAACCAAGCACACTGACATACTGTTGTGTGCCCTCTATGGCAGGATCTGCTCTTCTTTTAGCTTCCTATGCCCTTTTAAGAAAAAAAGGCTTAAAAACTATACAAATGAGCCTGAGGGGCTTTAGACTGCATTAACACATTTGAAGCCTAGAGCCCCTAAATATAATTTGCATAATTTTAAAAGCCTTCTGTTGTAAAATCAAGGACTTAAAAAGCTAAAAGAAGAGCAGACCCTGCCAGAGGGGGTACACACCAGTATACCAGTGTGCTTGGTTTACAATCCATCAACCTGGTGGTAGATTTCATACTGACTATTTCTAGTGAATGTAACAATATGAAAATAAGCATCTTATGACTGTAAGAAGTTTCTCTCTTGCTTGAATACATAGCTACCCTGTACATTACTCCTTCCATACATTCTAGATGTACCTGGTACCACATAATCGGCCAGTTTTGCCAACAGCAATGATGCAATCTTTGAAGCTGGGTCACTGGGATCTTCTTGCTCGCTGTTGAGAGATGGTAAAGAATAGCTCCAGGGTGGGAGCTCCACATTGCCACAATCTTCCACGCTCATGAGAGGCAGAGCTGCGCGGCACAGCTGGAGAATTATAAGGACCAGCTTTGGCGATGGGCGCTGATCCAGCAGGAGTGAGAGAAGCTTGGAGACACAAGCAGGCTGGCTGAGTATTGCTTTTCCTATTTGACTCCTGTGTAAATAAGTTCTGACAATTAGTATCTATTCTTTAAAACAGCCTCTATCAACAAAAATCCAACGGTGTAAAAACTCAATTGTGTGGTCTCTATTTTACTGGCTTCAATGCTAAAAGTAATTTCAGGGACATTAGCATATACAGTATTGCAGTCATAGCCTCTAGAAATAAATTCATTATTTCATCATGTAGACCAATGGTCCCCAACCTTTTTGTTTCTGGGGACCGCTGCACCCAAATTTTTTTTCCCCAAAAAATTATGTTTCTCGCATATACCCCATATCTAACCCCAACCCATATAATGTGCCATTTCATGCAGCCCCAGGTATAAAATGCCCCCTATACTGTAATCCCCCTTTATAGTGCCTCTTTTTATGTAGCCCCTCCCTTTTCTGTAGCCATAGACAAAGGGATGTCTATGCACTCTGCCTATGCGCACACACTATGACATAATTGGCCACGCCATAGTCTGTGTGTGTGGGCAGAGCGCATAGACATACCTCTGTCCGTGCAGACGGGAAGCTGCGAGGATAAGAGGAACGCCGGAAGTTTAGAGGTTTTTTTTTTAACTTCTTTTTGCCTCGGCCTGGGGGTACCACTGCCTGGTCTTGGGACGCGACCCAGTGGTTGGGTACTGTGGTATAAAAATTGCTTTCTGAAAATGCCATTTTAATACTAGTGATCTATATTAAGTTTAGGGCTTCAGTATCAACATTGATTGAGGTACCAGAAACTCCCTTTAAATAGTAATAATAGCAAAAGCCCCTCCCACCCTAGAATAACCCAAATAAATAAAAAAAATTGTGTCCTATTGGTACTGTCCTGTACCTAGAAAGATCATTAAGAAGGCTGAGCACGTCCTGAAGGGCATCATTTCCAGCAGCCTGGTTACCGCAGCACTCAGTGGCTCTTGCCAGGTGGTTAGTGAGGAGAGTGGACACTTGTCGAGCCAAACCAGAATGTACAGCCTCAGTAGATCCACCTAAAATGGTCCACATAACAAATAGTTAAACATCATTTTCATTCATATTGGACATTTGGTAAATGAAGAAATTAAGAATAAATAGGTAATTGCATAACAAGAGACAATTAAACAAAAGTAAGTGAATACATAATGAATATATAAGAACAATTCTAAAAAGTTATCATCTGTCAATAAAACTAGCAAAAGAAAATCCAAGTAGTGACAACAAAAATAACATATGCACATGTGTACACAAATTGATATAGATCATAGTTTAAGACAAACAAATAAAAACCTAACCTTCTTCCTTCTCCCACTCTACACATCTGTTGGCTAAAACCTGGAACGCTGCCCATGCCATAGTTGCCACTTTCTGCTTCTTAGTTTGTTTCTCACTGGAGCTTGACTCGGTCTGGTTGCTCAAGCTACAAAGTCGGTCCATGAGTTGTACCAAACCACTGCGCACCAAGCACTTTTCTTCACTCCTTCAAGATGAAGACACAGAAGAATTATCTAACACATATAGAACTTAAGCTTTTGTAATAAATACAGAGACAAAACTACACAGTGAAAATAGACAATAGACAAGACTGAACTTCTTGTCTTTCCACCATCTACTAACCAACCCAACCCCGACCTCTCCATCTCGGTCTGTGGGATCACTATAGCACCGAGGCAGCAGGCCCGCTGTCTTGGGGTTGTGCTGGACTCTGACCTCTCTTTTTCACCATATATTCAATCTCTTGCTCGCTCTTGCCGTATGCATCTCAGAAACATCTCCAGAATCCGCCCGTTTCTGACATTTAAAACTTGTAAAATGCTAATTGTTGCACTTATTCACTCTCGACTTGGCGACTGTAACTCCCTACTAATCGGCCTTCCAATGACTAAACTCTCTCCTCTTCAATCTATTCTTAATGCAGCAGCCAGGCTGGTCTTTCATTCCAAACGCTACACGGATGCCTCCAGTTTGTGCTGCACTGGCTACCTGTCTCCTTCAATATTCATTTTAAAATAATAACCCTCATCCACAAAGCTCTGAATAATGCTGCACCTCTCTATCTCTCATCTCAGTCCATCGCCCTTCCCGTACTCTTCGATCTGCCAGTGACATTAGATTAATCTCTACCTTATTTCGAACCTCCCATGCACGTATCCAGGACTTCTCCCGAGTTGGTCCAATTCTCTGGAATGCCCTTCCCCGGACTCTCAGACTAATACCCACCCTCCAAAGCATCAAACGTGCTCTTAAAACCCATCTCTTTAGGCAAGCCTATCATACTCGCTAACTGCTTGAAATGTCAACTCTCCCATTACTAATCCATCCTATGTCCTATCTCCCATCTGTTATCTGGCAAACAGCTGATATATACCAAGCTCCAGGCTTGGCTGCAGTCTTTTTCACCTAGAACCCTGTACATGAGATGGCGGCTGATGGCTGGTTCAAGCAGCAACATTGTTGTTTAGTAAATTATTTATTAAATTATTTTATATTGTTCCCTTATAAAGAATGGCTGGACCTTTATACAACCTCTTGTGTCACCCCCTCATCGACTGTAAGCTCTTGCGAGCAGGGCCCTCACTCCTATTGTTCCTTATGACTGTTTGTTCTTTGTAATGTAATATAGTTGTCTATGTCCCCTATGATTAGTAAAGCGCTACCGAATTTGATGGCGCTATATAAATAAAGATTATTAATGTTAGGTAAACTGCACAAAAACATCTGATTCTGGAATAAGTGCAAAAAAGTTAAGCAAAGCACTTACAAAGTTTCTTGACATTTAGGATTGTTTCACATAGTACCATCATCCCTTAACCAAAAATGAAGGACACGGGTATGACAAACACACTATGTAGATCATATTTACAGCACAAGACCCCTTTACACATTCAGGGGCGGATATGGCACCGCAAAAAAATCCAGCATGCTCTATCCTTTCCTGTACGTAAGGCAGGGCACCACACGCCCCTATGTAGAGGGGAGAGGTCAACAGCGTTTACCCCTTGCCACTCCAGCCGAATGTTTGCTGCGCCCAGGTCCTGGCTCAGGCATAGCACACGGACGTGTGAAAGAAGCCTAAGGAAACTACCATATGTACTCAAGCATAAGCCAAGTTTTTCATCACAAAATATGTGCTTAAAAACCCTAAACTTTGCTTATACTGCTATGAAAAAAAACCCCTGTACCCTTTCCGGCGTCTCCCGCAGGTCCTCTGTCCTAAGCTCCGGCTCTGCCTTCAGCCGCTTGCCAACATCATAATGTGTTCGCCGCATTGGCACACACTATGATTTCAGCAAGCGACTGACATGATGGTGCGTGCGATGGCACCGCGCGTGGACCCGGAGACGGAGCTAAAGACTGGAGAGAAGGGGCTTTGCAGAGGAGTGCGCACAGCTCCTCGTAGCTATGCACTGAAGATGTGTTGGTAGATGGATCGCAAGAGGCTACTGGGACGTGGAGTAGCCGCACTGTGTAGCCTCAGCTCAAGCTACTCCACGCCCCAGTAGCCTCTTTGGGTACATTTGCATATAAGGGAGATTAAAAATTCTAAAAGATTTGGTGGACTAAAGGATTAGCCCTAAAAAGGGCTATCCTGCTACAGATTAGAGGAACCTGCCACTGGATCTACCTTATTAGGTAGATCCATGGTAGTAGGTTTCCTTTAATAAAGTTTTATTGCCGATTCAAAAAAAGAAAAAAAAAACAAACAAAAAAAACCCTAGTGGTGTGACACATTTGTACCCAAGCTTACCTTGTGTAGGGTATTGTGCATAATAGCCCTATGCTGTTTGCACAGGCAATAGGATAGCGAGCACATAGAGAAACAACTGATGTCATGGTCTCCCCAAACGCTTCTTGAACTTGCTCCACCATTCCTCCACATGTCAGCTCTTCAATTCTGTGAAGAAACTATCTTTAATAAAACAACCACCACCATGTAATAGAGTATACAGATTAAAAAATGGAAATTAAAAGCAAAAACAACTGATCCCTTTTGAAGAACCCCTCCTCTAATTGCCACAATATATACTGTCACAATGTAAAGGGTGTTGGGAAGCCCCCCACATTAAGAAACATTAAGTCAACATATGTTTAGCCCTAACACAGAGGCAGAATAAATGTCACTTCATCCAAATATAATGAAATGTAAAACAGATTATCTTGCCTTGGTCCTCCTTGCAGCACCATAGTAACTGGTCCAACCAGATGTGTTACTCCCCCTACGCGCACCGCAGCAGTCAGCAGCTCTCTCATGTGCACTAGCGCTTGTTTACGTGTATTCCCACGCCGCCATCTAGTCTGAGCAGCAAGTAGAAAGCCACTACTGGATACCTGAATATGGGGAAATTGAACAATTTATAGAATGTGTATTTGTTCTAGATTACCAAACACAACAACGAACCAATCCTAAAAATAAAACACGGAACATAAATGGTAAAAACTTACAGCTTGGTCAGGATTAGTCCCAATGAATGCAAACAGTTGACCCAACAAGACACTGTACGTCGGCTTATCCTTGCTATCTTCAATAGCCAGAGACTGCAGAAGTGTAAAGGAGCTGCTTCTGTGACTCGCTGCATTCCGTCTCCTGGAAAACATCAATATATTATACGTTAATGCATTACTTCTCTTATGTTGTTTTGGTGTAAAAAACACTTTTTGATCACTGTTTGTGCAGCAAAATATTTTTAGTTAACTGTATGTTTATACTGTCTATACTATACAGAAACATGATTTAGGTACTATATTAATGATAACAATCACATCTTTCACATCAGGCTTGTGGTTCAGAGTTACAGAAAAGGAGATTCATGCAGTTAAAGGAAATCTACCATCAAAATCAAGCATGGAAAACCTTCTTCCTTCTATAGTAAACTTTTAAAATGATGCTAATGAGCCCATGAGGCTCTGGTGGGTGTTTCCAGAGCCCCTCCGTGCTGCAACCACACAGGCTGTTACATTGTCAAACCATCCCCCTGCTCTCTCCCTTCTTTTCTTTGCCTGTGTAATCTCCTTGCAGCACTGAGAGATTACAACAGTCACAGTGCCTGGATCTATGAGCAAGTGCCCCTGGTTTATCATGCTGGATTTTGATGGTAGACTTTTTTTTTCAAGAAATAGGTGGGAACTGGACTTAATCTGCAGCTTGCATTTCTAAGTATGTCTTTGACGTCCTATATCTTTGGTTCCATCATCATAATGCTTCTATTGATATATATTTAAAGCGAACCTGTCTTACCCACCTGCCTCTGCCTCATGCAGACGCAAGTTAAGAGAGATTTGCTTGGACTAAGCAAACAGTTGCATGAGGGATGGGGGATGGAGGAAGATCTTGAAGAGCAGATAATGATGACGATTGCAGCTTGTAACAGACAACCACGTGACTCAAACCAGTTTTTTGGCAGGGAGCAAGTAAACTTGCAGGTAGCAACATTAATGATAAAAGCAGATTGGGAATTAATATTAAACAGGCTATGGGAGCCTGTAATTAGGTGAAAATGTGTTATCTTGATGACAAGTTTCCTTAAACAAATATGCTTTTGAATTGAAAAGCATTTGGCTTACTGTAAATTGGGCAATAAAGCTATCCATTGGATTACCATAATCATGAATAGCAAAACAATTTGAGGATGAAGTGCGATTTAAAAAGGTAGTAAGACGATGTGCTATTTAATGCCCTTTTAAAATAAAGTTAGCCACCCCTTAGTCATGAAGGATGATCAATGCTCCCCTAACATTAACACTCATAAAAAGAACTTACGAATTACAGAATACCTACAATTAGGTTTGGTCATAGTTTTTTAACAGTAACACATATCAATGGAGTTAGGTTTAGAAAGGATGAAGTTTAACTCATTATAATAGAAATGTGTGTGCCGCATGCTACCTACCTTGTATTTGATCGATTAAACTCCAGGTCATTACTGCCGATCATCTCTAGATCAGAAGGTGCAGACATGCTTCGTAGAAAGACCGGCTGGCGCATTGCATGGGATATCACCTTGGCTTCAGATATAGACTTACTGGCTGAAACATGTCCGTAGTATCCAAAAAGAAAAAATCATACATACAGAGTTAGTTAAAGTAAGTCAGCTAAAAGTGAAGTCTTTATTCACCCATTCCAGCATGCATACTATTGTATAAAGCCATTATTAAGCTCCAAAGAGCATAATTCACCCGTTCATTCACTGCTTTACCTCTGGAGTAGGCTGTCACTTTTACTCTTTTCACCTTGAGGCACTTGCTCCATGTAGTGCTGCCCTTCTCTCCCCCATTCCCTTCATCTAGATTTTATTTATTTTTGCCTACCTGGAGGCTCTGTAGGTGTGCCAGATATACTTCTAGTGATGCCAGATTGTGCTGCGATGGTAACATGTAACAGTAATTCTGCTCGATTCATCAAACTCTTTACTAGTATTTTTGTTTTTGCCATGGCATGTGATGATCTGGGTATGCTGGAATTTACCTCTTGAAAAAACTTCTCTCTAAGAAAACAAAATTACACAGTTACATATTATGTGCTTTCCCACGAGCCCGGGCCTAATGTACCCAAATATAAACTTGTAGGTCAGGCAACATTGTAACTCGGTGTATGCACTTTGTCATATCCAACATAGAAAATAGTAGAGTCAATATTATCAATACAATAGAACAGTTTTTTAATTGTAAAAAATAGATAATATAGCTTATAGTAAGGGTTAGCAGGCCCACCTGAGTGATAAAACCATATTCTCTGGATCACTTCCATCAAAAAGAATTTCCTTCATTGAACACAACAGCTCTAATTCTTTCACTTTACTCTAAGGACAAAACAAGAACTGTAATTTAGAATAATATATATGACATAAAGTCTGGTAAACAGGAAAACATATAGCGGTTTGTCTACCTCATTAAAATGATAGTCATAAAAGAACGGAGCATTGTTCTCCAGTTTTCCGTTAGATGCATCTTCCACCTCACTGTGCCATTTCTGTTCCAGCTCAGCAACGCTCTGTCAAAATAAGGAATATTTCCAAAGATCACCAATTTATTTCCTTATGAGTTGAATCAGAAGATTTATTTTTATTGATAGGAATATAGAACTATGTATAGATATCATCAAGGATTTAAAACAGGGATGCTTAAAGGGAACCTGTCATCACATTTGCACATATACAGCCAGTGACCGGTTCCTATAGAGCCCTATTAACTAACTGACAGCCTTCTTTTAGCTAAAAATTGTTTTGCTTACATCCCAATAAATCACCTTTTATCTTATATTACCTGGCCCCAAAGGGGCATTGTCATGCTCGGCCGGCTCCTCCCACCTATTCCTCCTCATGCCTTATGCCCCTTTACTATTTAGCAGTTCAGGTCATTTGACCAGATTGACATAATCTCAGGTCCTTTAGCCTCTTAACAATGGCAAACTGTACCCCATGAATGTATCTGACCACATGAATTCACAGCATCCTCCATGGACTTCTACTCCTCTCCATCCTCCATGCAGGCTGCTGTGATTTCATGTGATTACATACATGGGGTACAGTTTGCTATTGTTAGAAGGCTAAAGAACCTGAGATTATGTCACTCTGGTCACGTGACATGAATGTAACACAAGGCACCAAGTAAAACAATTGGCACAATATTTCCTATAAGTAAATAGAGCTTTATGCGTCTGTAGTTGAATATTAGCAGACAGTCCCTAATTACAATGCGGTAGGGCAGGGATTTGAAGAAACACAGAGCTGTCTCTTTTGAAGAGACTCATGCCTCTCTCAGGCATGGTTCACTGCCAGCCTGAGAGAGGAGAAGAGTCGTAGCCAGGAGACACGAGTCAGGAAAGCCAATTTGCATCTCAGAAAAACAGCTGTAATTAAGGTACAGTTCCTCACTGGCAGCTAATTTTAGGTGATATGGGCAGGATTTGTAATCCTTTATCAGCAGGCATTGTTAGTCAGGGTGTCTGGGTGTCAGGGTGTCTGGTGACAGGTCTTCTTTAATTTCCAATGTAAAAAAAATATATACATGGAAGAGAGCAATACATGGGAAAACTAATCTCACTAATTTCTCACGTCTTTGGGGGATGTGTTATCCCCAGGCCTAATGGGGAAGAGTGTTGACTTTCACATCATTTCAAAGTCCCCTAAAAATGACAAACAAGAAGATAGCAGCACATTCTCTCTGAAACCTCAGATATGGGTAACCTGACCCAAAACTGACTCAAAAGGGCAATCTCACTACTTTGACCATTGTGACAAGCTTGTGTCCATAGGCATAATTGTTCCTTCGGTTTAGTGAAATGGAAATGGAATTCGAGGCAACTGAAAAACCATTTATAAAAACTTAGTTATACGTGTCATATGTTATTAGCCGCAGCTTTAATCAGCCTACAAAAAATATTACCTGTAACTGCCTTTCCATTGCATTCAGTTTCTTGAAGGTTTCTCCCATTATTTTACACAGTAAGTCATACTCCTCTAGATGTTCTTCGCGATACTGATAGTTTATTAAGGATTGGAGAGCATCAACCAAATTTAAGTGTTTAATGACACAGGATACCACCATTTCTTCCATGACATCAGGCTGGATTACCTCTCTGTACAGTAGGAAATTATATATTAGGTTTGTAGGTTCAGAAAAGCCAAACTGTTTACATCCATTAGATACAAAAATAAGAGGGGACATGCAGGACTTACTTTATACTTGGCCTAAACTGAGGCCTGGCGCGACCAGATATTTCTCGCAATTTGATCATTATCCCAGGAGGGAGCCTTATTCTAGGCAGCTCAAAGTAATTTCCTGATGGTGGCAACAGAATATCAGATGGATACGTAAACTCTTGATCTTCTTCAATAGTAAGGGGCAAAGGCGATGGACTTGGAGTAAGTGCTGGTGATAACGCCCCATTTGCTTCCACTTGCCATTGGCACCTTAAAACAGAAAGTCATAAAATTATAATCAACCTATATGTAACATATAATAAACTTAAAAGCAAAACACACATACAATTATTATCATATGTGAAAGCTAAAATAATTAACATTACAATCCAGCAGAGTAACATAGTATAACAATGTGGGAGTGGGTACCGGCAAATGAATCAGCAATGTGCAACAAAAAAATAAAACACATCATACAAAGAGGAGCACTTTTAAACAAAGCAATTATTATTAATAATAATAATTAAAAAAATGGGTCACAAAAATATATACATACAAAATTAACACAATTTAAAAAGGGACACAGAGGATGTAGCTAATAAAGGCTGTACCAACCCACGCAGCCCGAAAATCTAAGGGTAAAAAGTTGTACAAAGCTCTGATCAGTACACGGTCCAATTGTTGAAACCCCTACTGATCAGGAGAATGACCCCTGCCATTTACAAGAACGGGGATCCCATTCTCACTAACTGAATGAAGCGGCAGGTCAGGCATGTGTCTGTAAGGTGTGTACATGAGGTGAATACTTGCCTCTGTAAAAGCTTTGACCTCAAAAGATCATGACAGGTCAATTCTTCTTTTGTGATCTCTGGGCCATTATACAATATTCGGAGCATGGAACAAGCCAAAACAGATAACCCTAAAGCAAGATCAACCAGAAACGGTAATCCTCCCGAAACATCCTCGGAAGACTCCTGCAATAATATCATGAAATAAGTAAAGGTGGAAGTGCTGAAATAATATTTCCTTCATTCACAAATACATACTGGGGCACACAAGGTGTATCCAAAGGGAAGCAGTTTATAAAAATGAGCTATTAACTCTTTTATAACCAAAACGGTTTAGGTCTTCATGTCCACTAAAACCATTTTACCACTTCGAAAAATCCATTTCCATACACAATTGTTGCTACGTCTACCCCAAATTTCTGTGACTTAATATGCAGAACACTTTAGGTTCTAGAAACTGTGAAACCAGTGTTAGAACTCAGGTTCTGATTGGCTACCACGGGGAGCTGGGAAGTCTAATAATCACCAATGGGCAGCCGGAAGAAGACAGAAGTCGTCACATCTTTCTGCAACAGGGAAATGTAGGTTCATGTGCTGCCTATACAAATGAATAACTAGGGGTGTATTCCAGGTGGCCTCCTTCTTAGACAGTTCACATCTCCACCAGGTATTCAGTTATTTGCATCAGCTATTGTGAGCCAAAGTCAGGAGGGGTTGAACATACAGAATAGGTGTAAGTCTTTCCAGTGACTATATAGAGTTAAGATATAATGGAAAGATGTGCACTTGTTCTATGTGTTCAACCACCAGGGGTTGTGGCTCAAAGTAACTGATGCAAATAACTACAGACATAACGGATGAGAACTGAGCTCAGGACCTAATGCTCTAATTCATATATAAATGAGCTAACAAGATTGATAATTTTAATAGTAGCGTCAGACAAAAGAAGGTAGGATTTTTAAATTTTTGGGAATAAACACAACAATATACACAAGCCAAAAATATAAACATACTTGAGCTCTGACAGTGCAGGAGAATCCCCACATTGCTTTATCAGGAGTATTGTGTTCACGGCCACTTCTCATCTCAAATGAGAATGTAACAGTATCGCCCTCTACCTGAAAACACAAAACAAAGAGAATTGACAACTTTCATAGTATCATAGTATATAAGGCTGGAAAAAGACGCAAGACCATCAAGTCCAACCTTTAACAATTAAATAAATGTTTTATCCCCATAACCCGTGATATTTTTGCTCTCCAGAAAGGTATCCAGGCTTCTCTTGAACATGTACATAGAGTCGGCCATAACAACCTCCTGCGGCAGAGAGTTCCACAGTCTCACTGCTCTTACAGTAAAGAACCTTTGTCTATGTTGATGGTAGAATCGCCTCTCCTCTAGGCGCAGAGGATGCCCCCTTGTCCTGGTCACAGGCCTAGGTATAAAAAGATCTTTGGAGAGATCCTTGTACTGTCCGTACAGGTATTTGTACATTGTAATGAGGTCTCCCCTCAGTCGTCTTTTTTCTAAACTGAATAATCCCAAATTTTGTAATCTGTCATTGTATTCTAATCCCCCCATTCCCCTAATAATCCTGGTTGCTCTCCTCTGCACCCGTTCCAGCTCTACTATGTCCTTTTTATACACTGGTGCCCAAAACTGTACACAATATTCCATGTGTGGTCTGACCAGCGATTTGTATAAGGGCAAAACTATGTCTTTATCATGAGAATCTATTCCTCTCTTGATACATCCCATAATTTTATTTGCTTTGGCAGCAGCTTTAGACAATGGCTTCTTCATTTCAATATACTTTTACGTCCATAATTTTCTCTATGTGTGTAGATGGGATCATTGACTTATCTATCCATCATTCTGTGTGGACAGGCTTATAAGGACTCTCATTGTGCCCACTAACACTCCTGTGTGGTGTGGAAACACCACATTAACATAAGCCTCCAGTGCAGATCATAGGGGCAGCTTCTATCTCATTTCAGTTAGAGCAGCATAAACCACCAAGCAGTATTATTTCAAGTTATTCGTAACAAAACTGTAAATTTTATAGAATATAAATTATAAGTTATCAAAAGCTTACCTTTACTAAATCTTTTGGCCAGCCTGTTCCCAGAACACTTCTACTTCCATATCCTAAAGTGTTTCCACCATACTCAGCTACTTTCCGACTGTTAGTATTGGGGCCAGCATAGATAACCAGCTATATACAAAGAAGAAAACAATATTTTTTTAATTAGATAAAACACTGTTTATACCTAAATATTGAGCAGACTGAGGAATTAGTATTTCAAAATAATAATTATATTGATAACCATTAAAAAAAAAAAAAAAAAAAAATAGTGCAGTAATAACCTTATCGTAATCATATTGTGAGGAGCAGCGGCTGTCAAATCTGAGATATAGACAACGAGCCCCTGGTATGTGAACACTCTCTTTGAACTTGTAGTTGTCTCTTACAGGATGCGCCGTTTCTACCGTCTTTCCCGCAGCCCACGGTGCAGGAATCTTCAGTCCTGTCAAAAAGCCTGGTTCCTCCTTCTCTTCCAACAAACTGTAGCAACAAATAGGATCAATTAGTTACACCTGAAGATTTGGAAAGTCTTTATTTTCAGAAAGGGTGCGTTAGATCTCATGGCCCTTCCCATGGTGCAGCAAAATGCCGATTTGCATATAAGTAAAAAATGCTCAGTATTCAGACCAGAGATCTTCTCAAGAAAGACACGCTTATGATGCAGAACACTATACCTACAAGATCAAATGTTGAAATCATATAGTAGTCAAATAATCTTAATTGAAAAATTTTACAGAAGTCTTCACCACTTCAGTCCTCTCTCACTGACCCCGTGAGCATGGCCGAAGCTGAGCTCAACCGGGAAACTGTGCATGCCCCGCTTCAGTGCATTGCAGCAGCGAGCATGAGAGAGGCCCATTAAAATGGCCGTGTAGGACGCCTGCTTCAACCCTGCGCTTCCCCAGATGGCAACGGGGGGTGGGGGGATCCGTAAGGGTTGTGAGTGGCCGAGAGTGTCAGAGCCTCTTTGACTGTTTTTTTTTAGAACAAAAGAACACCAACCGAGTGGTGGCAGCAGTAATATACATAAAAGCATCATTGCAATATTCGCACTCCACTAATATGTATGGTTTACGGTCAATGGGGGAGATCTGTGGAACCTATAACACCATATTCTTAAATTGGACATAAAAGGAATAAAACTTACCAATCATCAGGTAATACTTTGCTCTTCTGTTCTGAAATTCCACTTGGAGAATTCCCAATATCTGCCAGAACTGTGCACTGAGTTTTGAGAAGAAGTGCAGTCTGAAGACACAAAAACAGGAACTAGAAGTATAAGTAATAATTAAATAAAAAGACGATATAATAAAACATTACAATTAAGGTTCCCATACACATTACAGTTAGCCAACCAGCCAATTCTGGTTAGGGCCATGACCATCTTATGGGGCCTTTCGCCCACCCATCCTCCTCCCCTCAAGGAAGTATCATGTTAACATTTTATTCACCTCAATCTTTAAAAGATGTGCTGCACTTTCTGTATAAAACACATGTAGGTTCAGCTGAGCTTGCAATTATATTAGAGATTACAATGGGAAAAGCTGTCACCAAACGAAGTGTTTAGTTGTACGCTAATAAAAAATGTTTAAAGGAAACCTACCATTTCAAATGGTAGGTTTAAGCTGTAAACACCGAGCACCAGCTCAGGGTGAGCTGGTGCCGGTGCTTAGTTTCGTTAGTGTTAAAACCGCGGTATCGCGGTTTTAACACTTTTTAAACTTTATAGCATAAACTGCTTCGGCGCTGCGTGCGCACGATCGTGCGCGCGCCTACATAGGAAATGCCGCAGACGTTGCGCGCGCACGGTCGCGCGCAGCGCCGAAGCAGTTTATGCTATAAAGTTTAAAAAGTGTTAAAACCGCGATACCGCGGTTTTAACACTAACGAAACTAAGCACCGGCACCAGCTCACCCTGAGCTGGTGCTCGGTGTTTACAGCTTAAACCTACCATTTGAAATGGTAGGTTTCCTTTAAAATTTAGTTTTTCCCGAATTATGAAACAACATTCTAATGTCATTATCTATACCAAGTTTTGAACTGTAAAACGTGGTTTCTTCACTGTCGATGATAATACTGTTCCTTACCTGACTTGTGTAAAGGACAAGCTGTACAAGTTGGGGCATCAAAGCATCTGCCATTGTTAAAGTCTGAAGATTTGGGTGCATGAGAGATGTTAGGAGAACGGGAAGGAGATGGCCGAGCATGGTGGACTTTGTAATCTGCTCTAAACCCTTTAACCTGAAATAAATTTAACCAAAATTATGGATGTGAAAACTACACAAACATATATTCTGAATTTTTTATAAAGAAAATCTACCATCAAAATCAAGCATGATAAACCAGGGGCACTTACTCATAGATTCAGGCACTGAGACTTTGGTAATCATCTTATATTTGTTATCCATGGCCTCCATCCTTCTAAAATAAAACTTTTATAATTACTGTATATTAAGGAGCCTGAAGGGCTGTGGTGGGTGTTTCTGGGAGATGACATGTAATAGCCTGTGACACTCAGGCAGCACAGAGGGACTCAGAAAACAACCCCTCAGGCTCATAAACATAATTTTATTTTAGAAGGAAAAAAGCCATGGATACCAAATATGGATAAGTGCACTTGGTTTATCATGCTGGATTTTGATGGTAGATTTCATTTAAGTGAATATTTAGATTGATACTAGAGATGACCATCCACATTACAGAAAAACTACCATCAGGATAAATCATGATAAACCAGGGGACACCTCTTGCTGCAGGAGAGGAAGTTTCAGCACAAAGCAGGTGGAGAGAAGTGCTCCTCACAGTTTAAAAGCCTGTGAAGCTGCAGCATTGCGGGGTTGATTTTAGGTTGAAAAAAATCAACCTAAATTCATCAACCTAAATAAATCAACCTTATTTCATTTTAGAAGGGTAGATGCCATGGATAACAAATATAATGTTACCACAGTCACAGTGTCTGGATCTAAGTGCCCTTGGTTTATCATGATTGATTTTGATGGTAGTCTTGCTTTAAACAAACGCCATCCCAACCCATTGTTTTTAGGAGACCAGCAGACACTGTGATAAATATTGGGCATATCTGCAGGCATTCTGCAACATCTCCCAGAGAAATTCTGACTCATTAGCATAATTTTAAAAGTTGATTATGTTAGAAGGATGGAGGCAATGGATAACACATAAGAAGATTGCCACAGTCACAGTGCCTGGATCTATGAGTAAGTGTCCCTAGCTTACTATGCTTGATTTTGATGGTAGATTTCCTTTAATAATGGGCCACTGTGTAGCGGACATTTATTAACAGAGGATAAGAAGAAAAGATATTTCCAAACCTAACATCCCTGTCTGGAATATCGCTGTTGATGAGGGCAGTAGTAACACGCTGGAGCATTTCCAGGACTTCATCACATCCTGATAATATCTGTGTTGCTAAGCCTAAAATGCTGGTCTGAAGTTCCTAAAGAAAAGGAGGGTGAAAGAATATGAATCAAACAAGTCCTCGATTAGTTCATGTATTTCTGAAACACAAATGCAGGTAATGTGTGGTACAAATGTGGTCGCCTCAAAACTGTTTAACTGCCACGTAGAAGTTGTGCAACTTACAGGTAGAACAAACAATACATACAAATGAAGAGGAGTGTATATGTGTGTACTGTCCATCTAGCTGTTCCAAGCATACTCTGTGCGCTGCCACATGGTTCCCTTAATAGTGGATGAAATTATGGAATCAATCCAAATACAACCATGTGTACCATATAGTGCTTTGGGTGAATTTTAGTGTTACAACATATATAGAGAGGCTTTATATTACAGGGAAAATCATTAGCCATTTAATGTGATTTTTTAAAATTCTGTCTTAAGAAATAAAACCCATACATACTATTATATAAAACTTCCAGAGATCACAAATATCATTTAAAATCAAGAAGAAAAAAAAAACAAACTTCCAGCTACTAAGCGATTCTATTGTATCCTTGAGCTACTCTTGGAGCTTGGTCTGATCATTAATGGATAACACAGCAAGTCCCACAGGCATTTACGGTATACGTTCCAGACTCTACTAGAAATCAATACATTGCAATTTCAGGAGTGTGACAATTTTTGCAGCTGAGGGTTTAATGCTGAAGAGTTACAATCATATGATTATATATGTTATGAATTGCATTTGCCTGTTCTGGTTTTTAGGTCTCTCTGCTGGTTTGGCTTAAAATCCTGGGTGCAAAACAGTTCTCAGATCTGAAGAGTGTGAAAGCATAAAGCCAGCAAAATAGTCAGCCTTCTATTCTTCAGAATGACAATTGTGTGATAGGACAGACTCATACAGCTCTCATAGACATTTTTCAGAGATGCATGACATGTATGGAATCAGTCAAAAAAGGAGAAGGACTTCATTGCAGTTCCCTTGGAATCTACTGATGTCTTTGGCTTAATAAACTGCATTCAGGTTATAACAATGGTTAATGAAGGGACATACAAAAACATGTATTCAGCAATGAGACACACTTTGTGTACCTAGTCCTGTAAACTGAACGATCTACAGGACTTATATAGAATATCATCCAGGTGTGTAACTCCATCTTCCCCAATACAAAAGCCATCTAATAAAACAGTTCTTTCCTTTACCAAAATAAAAATCCCTGTGTAACATCCATTTCCATCTCATGTATAGCGTACAATGGGTCCTAGGCCAAACTCTAGAATTCTATATGTTAGGGACTGTCCAGTGACTCCTGCTTTTTAGATTTGTGACACCAGAAAGTAAGATTGTAACTTGAGATTTCCGTCAATAAATGCCTACTTAATGCAAAACAGTTAGGCCCAGTTCACACCTGCGGCTTAAAAAACATCTCCATTGATTTCAATGTCTGTTTTCACCACTTCTGTAAGCCTTCTGTTAACTGAGCAGAAAATTGGGAGGAAACTGCAGCGTTTTTTTTCCTGTCTAAAGAAAACCAAGTTGGAAATGGTGCAAATGACACACAAAGAAGTTATTAAAAGTAACTGAATGCAATAGACATTCTAATGGATCCATTAGACTTGTAGTATTGTTATAGTTGTGGAAATTAATAGCACTGTCAAAACAAAAGTGAGAATTGGGCCTTATATTATACCCTTTTCTCACAGCTGCAGTACCTAAAGTAAATGTATAATCTGTCAGGTTATCTATTCTTAGAATTAAACTGTATAACGTCCCTAAGTTTATACAGCAGATAAGGTGAATGCCTATGCCTATGAATCTTTTTAGTAAAACTATATTGTACAGATATCACTACTAGGTCTCTGGTCGTCTGAAGCAACTGGTTCTTATAATGCTGTCTCACAAATACATACTGGATATTGTAAGGACATGAAAGCTTACTCTGACCAATAACTACAAGGACACAGCATGTGAGGAATACACACACAAAAATCTAACATTTCTATGACCTCCCCCTGTCTTCTCTCCGTGTAGTTAATCTGGGTGGATGGCAATGAAATGTTCTAAAAGTGACATTGACAAACAGAAATAGACCACTATTAGAATAAAATCTGGTGTTTACCTGTACCTTCAATGTCTCCCCTTGCAGGGAGCTGTCACTGTCATCACTCTCATCAGGTTTGATTAAGATAGTATTACTAAGTAGGTGATTTTGTACAGCCATCAGATAGCGCAGGCATGGTGAGGCAACCTTAAAACACACAAAAACACTTTAGAATTGTGAACATCACAAGTATCTCCTCCCTCACAGCCACAGAAATCTGAGCAGCTTTCCTTATACTCTTTCCTAAAACTCTTAGAAACCAAAAAGGTTTTCAATCCAAGGTTTTATAATATAATGTAAAGCCATTTTATGTATTACTGGGGTTATTTACTGTTGTGTACATGAAGTCTTATATTTTAAAAGCTTACCCATATTTTATTATTTCATGTTACAAGTTTTGGTCATGGGCTCCAGTCCCATAGGGCAGCTAAACAAAAGGGGGCATTCCCATTCAGAGGAAGTGCCGTGGGGCCTTAGCCCATGGACCAGGTATAACAAGACTACTGATAGGTCACTATGAAAGATAAGAACTTGCTCTAATCCACAGCCAAGGCACAAGGGAGTATTTATTTAAAGGGGTATCCTATTAAAATAATTATATCTGAAGAATATTAAAGGGGTTGACCTCATATAAGAAAGTTAACCATGGTTAGTACAATAACCTAATAGAGTATCCCTTGTTTTACTTACCCCAATAAACTTGTCCCTTCTACCCTGTAAGAGCCGTGGG
Source organism: Engystomops pustulosus (assembly GCF_040894005.1). Classification (NCBI taxonomy): domain Eukaryota; kingdom Metazoa; phylum Chordata; class Amphibia; order Anura; family Leptodactylidae; genus Engystomops; species Engystomops pustulosus. Next base: position 66,855,125 of record NC_092411.1, on the reverse strand, counting down.
TCGTATGACCCCCCAGCACCTGCTTTTGCCCTGCCGCATTACTGAATGCTCTGAATGCCAAGGACATTCTCCTGATCCCAGTTACATGAGAGTGGTGTGCATTCAAGTGGGCAAGAACGTGGGATGTCACAGGGAGTCCCAAATAAGTTGGAGGAGGGATAACGTGACCAGTCGCTTCTATGGGCAGAGGGGGAAAGTTTACATTGTGGGTTAATACATTGCAGGTGACCCTATTAGGGTATTGTACTTAACCTATAAATCCTTTTTCTAAGTGAAAACAATTATGTGTAGAGCCCTGAACCAAGAGTCAACCTCTCCCAGCAGGCAGCAAAAAAAAACATTTGCCCTATCTATCCTATGTATCATTGATTTGTGAGGTGGACAAATGGTGAAGGTGGGGGCAGCATTCAAGACTTTTAAAAAAGGCTGAATTCACCTACACAAGTTATCTCAGCAAATTACTTTTAATGTACATATATATTGCAATTCTAGTTAATGCAACATGTTCTGAATGTTGAAATATTTTTGTGGGATTTGCTTGTTAGTATAGAATAAAATGTATAAGAAAACAAGCATAGAAAGACATATGCACAGGAGAGGGAGTGATATAGTATTGATCTTACAGGCACGGTTGATAGAAGTCTTTGGAATTCTTCTTTAGACACAGTTTGGCACTTGGTGATGAGAACACAAGATTCACGAACAACAATCTTCAAAATATAGTGCAATAGTTCATCATTCAGCCTGATAGAAAAGAAAGGGGAGATCTTCATGGCGTAAAGCATCCTGTACTATATGGTAAGCAAATAAACGTAAAGGTAAAAGTAATAAAAAAATAAATAAATGAATATATAAAACAACTATTCTCTTCTTTAAAAGGTGGGGATAGGTCATTAGTAAGAAAACCGATTGAGGAAACAGAAAACACGGAAAATCTATTGATGTGCAGGGGATTGGCACCTGCTGGAGGTAGGGGCAGGCACTACACTATGGACAGAGCTCTTCTCTTCCTGCTGAGTCTATAGTTTCAAACACCTATAAAGGATTTCATGGATAGATCAAGGATATTTTTTGTTGGAAAAACTATATAACATGCAGAAGATAAAGGCATTTAGTTTAGCAGCATATCTGAAGCGCACAGCTTTACTGTACTACAAAGCGTACCTGTAATGTTCATCTTCATCGCTCCCAAACCTGTTATTCTGAAGCTGCTCAGTTAAATTTGTCAAAATGACATCTCGGAGTTGGGAAAGCCCACAATTTCGGTCACCTGTAAAGTCAACCAACATTAACTGTGGTTAATTTATAGGAAATCTTTTTTAAATCTTTAGTTGTGGCGTCCTATTTTTAAACTGTATTAGGCTACATTCACACGAACATATGGGGGACGTATATACAGCGTATATACGGCCCCCATACACTTCTATGGCCTCGCTGCGCCGTACAGTGCACACATGAAGCACCATGTCCTATCAGTCTACGGAATACGGCGCAGTGCGCTGTATATTCCTGTGGAGAGGGGCGGGGGTGAGCTGCACTCGGCTCCTCTCCGCAGCACCGATGTATGCCCGCTGTACTAAAGATGATATTTTTTTCTCCTGCATTTAGATTTGTGCTTGTATTCATACATATTCAATCCATCATAGGCTTCTGCTGTGTACCGACTCGAGAAGGCTTCCTGATATATCTGCTCATTGGATGTAGAAAAGTATGGGATAGGGAGGCTTTTTTTTCATAATAAAGTTTTGTGCAAAGTTTACTATTATCACCTTCCTATCAAAATTTTTTTCTAAAATTGAGAAATAAATAGTGAAGTTACACTTTATATCAGGTTGTAAAATGGGGCTTCCAAGGATAACACTAGATTTGAAGTGTTTTGGCCGCCAGTAGAAAGTTAATTTAACAATTTCCATTATTTCCCGGGACCGAGCTACTAATATTAACTTAGAGACAAATGTTTCAAAACTAAAACTTAGGCAGTAGCAGGCGTGCGCCAGTGGTCGGGATGTCACTGCTGGCCTTTGTATAAAAACAGAGGTTGAAAGTGACAGGTGGCATCGCAGGAGAGCTGAATGTGAATGTGTGAATGTGAGGAGAGTAAGTAGATTTTTTTTTTTTTTAAGCCCCTCCACTAAAAATTTCATTTTATCCCGGGACAACCCCTTTAAACAATGGTTGGCTAGGATATGCCGTTTGTACTGGGGTTTCTCCAGTTTGTCCAGAAACATCAGGCTGTGTTCACATGTAGCATTTGTATGGAAATGCAATTCAAAGGCTGCAGGGAGGAGCTTGGCCTGATTGCATTGCGCTAACCATGCATTTGTAATGTGTTTATGTAGAAATGCTATGTGAGCAAAAGGACTTACACCCCATTGCTTGTCTCTCTAGAGGGAGCATACATTGCACAGAGAATAATGTGGCTGTGCAACTATACTAACTTGGGAGCTGGCACCGATCACAGCTGGTATGCAAGTCTAGTGATGTGTCATAATCGTAAAACCGCTTTAGAAAATGAAGCTATGTGACAATTAAGGGATCCTATCAAATCGGTTCTTTCTAATAAATACATAAACAATTGTGGAATTATGCTAACACAGGGGAAGTTCTCATAGAAAGAATATGTTTTCAAGTCTGGCAAATAAAATATTGGGACACAGATAAATGCTGTAAGATTGATTGCGCCATTTAAAAGCATTCTTACCTTCTGTTAAAATCAGCTTCAGTAAGTTATTGATTTCCATCTCTCCTGGGTTTAAGATGTTTAAGCCAAAGCTGCAGTAAAAATATTCAAGGTCAAGAACTTAACATCAAAGGACATCCATTAATTGAGATATACACTGCACATGTATAATTTATTATAAACGATGTTGCAAATCTCCATGTGTAACAGGTGGAAATTAGGACAGGAAATGTGTCACAGTTAATCTATTACACTGCAGAGGTATATGCAGTTTCTAGGTGCACAGGACAATAAGTGAATGGTATAGAATAATCACAGCCCTATAGTGTTCTGACGTACAATCACCTAAGTCTAGGGACCCTCTAAAAAGCCTGATCAACGAATTGGCAGGAATATTGTGCAAGACGAGCAGCAACACGCCCGAGACATATGTCCTTCCAAAAAGAATTTCAATGTTATATGTGATAAGCAGTGGTAGCACAATGGGCGATCATTCCAATCAAACATGGGATAAATAACACATGATCGTGTTTTCGCTATCTTCTGATTTCCGGCAGAAGGTTCACCATCGATTAGACATCAGAAAACAGGGATATACCCTGGATATCAGTTGGTGGTATAAACAGGAACAGGTAACGTAAATTAGACCTGGATGACCTACCTAATAGCCAGACAGACCTCCTTCTGGATTTCAGGGCAGATTTGGTCTTTAGGAGCCATAAGCAGCTGCCATAGCAACAAGCCAGCCCTGCGGATAGTATCTCTGTTCCTTTCAGTTTGGGGGTTAAGGAAAAACTTGAACACGACCTGAAAACACAGTATTGTTCCATTTTAATAACTAGCCAGCACAGAAATTATAATGGTCATCAAGGGACTCCTTGTTTCATATATCACTATGAAGCTGGGAGTACTGTCCTTGGCATTGTATTCTGTGAAATCAGGCCAGCGCACAGTTTGTGATTCATGAAGCGACTATAGTCGTGTGCCTATGGCCTTAGCCTACATCTGCAGGTGTAAATGCATCCTTAGACACCCTCGAAAGCAAGATGTATTGTATAGTCCACTTTCAGAAACATATGGTAGCCAAACTTGTGTAGTTATTTACAGTAGAGCTTTATAAAATGACATGAAATATTAAAATACCTGAAACACAACAAGGATGCAGCGGATGATACATTTATCTCCATTGACCATGGCTTTCTCCATGATGTCACATATGCTGCTCAGGTGATGAGATTCAATCGGATTTTGTTTTCCTAGGAAGGTTGTGATGGGTAAGCTGTTGCTGTTGGCCAAGAGGTTTAGCTGATGGATGCACATGGCCCCAACGTGATGAAGCAATTGGTTTATAACCTCATTGGTGGTCACAGCCTCTCCTGCAGAAAATATAACATGGGGTAAACAAAATCATATGACGACATTGGAGCTGGTCGATTTGACTGCCCAATCCGCAATACTCAGAGCAGCTCCTAACCCCTTTCGTGTTTGTGGCTCAGCCAGACTTTTTTAATGTTGGATTTCACACACTGACCAACCGGAAAAAAACGATGTATCGTGATTCAGTTATATGAGGTTTGGGTGCCAATATCCTGAAATGAGGGCACACACATGAAGCACTTCCCAAAAACACTATTCTTTTCTAAACTATCAAGTGGGAAGCATTTTTTCTAAACTATCAAGTGGGACGTAAATACAAATGGTACTCAAGAGGTCTGCTTTAAATGAAACCTATGGCTATGTGCTGGCATATAGCTACCAAGCTCCTATTCATGTTAACAAAAGAAGACGTTTTTTGGCCACTATATCACAAACATAGTTTTTTGGTTCTAGGTCTGTCCCCTATATAGTCCCGGATGCCAGAGGCTCCAGGAATAGAGATCAGTGCAGAGTCTTGGTGTCGAACACCCTTGGATATGACACCACACTTCTGAATAGCTTTGACTGATTTTGCCACTGAATTGTGAGAATGAGTTGTTGTATAAACCTTTTGTTGGGAGGGGCACATCTAAATTTCAGGCTACACTAGAAAAAGATAAAGTTTACCTTTGGGGTCAGCAATGATGTGAGTGACTCCAAGTCTCTGACACACAACATGGAAAGCCTGGTTCCCTGGGTTACACCACTGATCTATATAGTCATTGGAGCAAGTCCAGATCATGTTATTCATTGTATCATAACAAGCACCTACAAGACAAAAACAGGATTATTTTTTCACAAAACTTCCTCAGAGGTGCCGGATCATAAGATTATATTTCTCTCATAGGGAACATAGCCTGGCTTTTATATTACTATACAGCTGTGATTCACTGATTGTACAGCCTAGCTGAGCCAACCAGCAAGACCACAAGCTTACCAAGTGTATCTGGTAGATAAAATACCAAATACCATCACTGGGGGCATAACTGTCCCAGTGCCAGTTAACCAAAGGTCTACAAAACAATGGAACCGGGAGCAAGAGAAGGGCAAATAAACTATTTTTTGCTTTCCCCTGTCCAAGCCCCTCGAGTTTCCCTGGAAACCCCCCTTTTAGATTCCACCAATTCTTTTGGATAAATTGTAATTTTTACATTTTCATATAGAGAAAATATCTGTTTTTAACTCTTACCAAGACCAGTCACAAGTGCCCCACGCCCTAGGGAGCTGCCAGCAGCGTCAATAAGATCAGCCCTGTTTGTGAACTGTCCATCCGAAATGTTAAACACCAGGCTGGAGGCCAAAACTAAAATTAAAAAGACAAGTGAGGTTTTAATCAAACTGAACTAAAGCTGAACTAGACAAAGGTAGATAAATAGAATAGAAAGCCATGATGAATTATATGTAAAAATAAAAAGTAATAGTAATAAAAAGTTATAGCAGTAAGTGTTTGACATTGAGATATCATATCGGCTTAATGCTTGTAAAACCCCTCAGCCAATACTAAGAAGCTAACATGGAGCCGAGCCTGTCCTTCAAGCATCTCCTAATGAATAGTGACAGCAAGACTCCAAAGAAAGAAATATCAAGACAATAGACAAGTGAATATGAGATATGGTTTCCAGTAGCTGCATGGATACAAGGAACCTATACAACTAGAGATGGGTTATGAGAGGTATTTTTTTTTGGGGGGGGGGGGGATTTTTACTATTATTATATATGTATGTATGCAGACATTTCCTTTCGCTAAAATCCAATCAGCGATTATGAGGAGACTTTGAGAAGAGATCGCACGGACGTTTATTGGGTCACCCAGGAAAAAGAAGACATATATCCGAAACCCACAATGTCACCAATTGGTGCCCATGGATAGATAATTAATATCTAAAACCTGATCAACCCGTTAAAAATTAATACCTGAAAAAAATTCTGAACTGCAGAAAATTTTCTGTTTCCCTTTAATGTCTGAAAGATGAACTCTTAACCAAAAGCACACATCAATATACAATATGTTATGCCAATAAGGAGCTATTTTATTGTTTGGCCGCTATATATTATCCTAGTTTAAGGGCTTGTTCAACCCCTTTATGCAACAGGAACACAAACACTTGGTCACTCGCCATTTGTGTAATCGGCACTATAAATTGGACACGCACTATTTTTGCACATAGGACCAACAAGCCACTTTAGGAAGAACATGATTTAACCACATAGTAACGTGCAGCGACATATATTCCTCCACCACACAGCTGAAGAATAAAATAAAAAGGTATGTGCAATAAGCAAATTAAACTGAAGTGGTCTACTGGTCTCATACTTTTTAGCGATGATAAGCCGCTGGTTCCCCCAAACAGAGACCTTGTTGCTGAACTTCCTGAGCCTCCTGGAGGTGGTACAATAAGTACCAGGTATGTTCCACATGTGTACATTGGTGTCTTTCTTAGCATTTTCAGAGGAAGCCCACAGCTTGTGTTTGCAGCTACAAGACAGAATTAGAAGTTGATCATTATCTTACATTTTAACAAACACAGAAGTATGGAGTTAGCTGCCCATGGAATATATTCCTATAAGCTCCTGTTCACATCTGCATTAGAGTTTCCATTTATAGCAGAGTCGTGGTGATCTGTTGGACCCTTCCTTTGTCAACATGAGGCGACTGACACCATTGATGTACAATGAGGTTCTCAACACACATGTCCATCATTTTGGAATTCAAAGAAATAAGCAATAAAGGATCAAAGCCTTCAACATAAAAGTGAACAGAGCCTTGCCAAGGATGTAATATGTGATATCAATCACTTCACTACAATATACAGTACCTATACAGATAAAAATGAGAGATATTTTAGGAAGACACTCACCAGTTTGGTCCTCTTTTAGAGTATTAGAGATTGTAGATCCCGTAAGGGCAGCCAGAGTTGCTGAAGGCGAAGCCCTATACCTGGACAACCTACTGAGCAGCATTTCGTTAATACTTTTTGCAGACTCCCCCTCTTTTCTCATTAGTATGATGCGCTCATGGAGAGGTCTTGCTATGTATACACCATTTTCAACCTGCATACAGAATATTTTATTTCTTAGTACTTTCTGAACAAAGTCTCTCTTTGGTCTTTCCAATAGTTATAAAAAAAAAAAGCAGAATGCATTTTTTAGGTGTCCTGCACTTGCCATAAAAACTTAACTATGTAAGAGAGTCAAGAACTGATAAATAATGAAAAGCTAATGCGGAAATCAAATTACATATGCCCAGTTATGAAGGGGTAATAAAAGCAGAGTTGTACCATTTAAATAAAACCTAAAAAAAATTTGGAATAGTGGAGGTTCTGCAGTGGCACCAAAAATCAATCAAACAAAGGAAAAGAAAGTTTTCACATACCCTGGCTTGCCCTGAGGTGGTGGAGGCTCCTATGGCTTTATGCATGCAGGATCCAAAAAAAGAAGAGTTCCGTAGCACATCCAGATAATAGATATTTGGATGTGCTACGGAACTCTTCTTTTTTTGGATCGAAAAATCAATTAGACCATGACTGTTTGGGAACCAAGTGGGGTGGCAATACAGTATTGCTAATATGGAATAAATTGTTTTGTAGTGTTATCAGAGGCTTTGTATACTGACTACGATTAAGTGTGGTGTACTGCAGCATATTACACCTGCTGCAGCACATTAAAGATGTAATATTGTAAAACACATCTGCTTATCGAGCATCTCACGTTTAGTTCAAAGATGTCCATGAACACAGAGTGGCCCTTTGGAGTCTTTTCATTTAGACTCGATGGAGACCAGATCCAGTAGAAGTACGAGCCGTCAGAACACAGATGGACGGTTGTCATGTTGCTCCCAATAGGAAAATGATTGGCTGGCATGGTGATAATCTGAGAGATCTGGATAAAAGAAGAAGACATCTAACATTAGAGGCTTGCTATACTTTTTCATGTACTTAGCTATTTATACATATCCTAGAAATCCCCCTCAATACAGTGCAGCTGTGTCAGCATTCTCCGTTAAGATGCATCTACTGTAGTGCAAGGAGACCTACAATAGTCTATTGTTACTTGCTTTTGTAAGGGTGGCTGTTACTGTGCTTTCTTATGTCAATACCCTGGGTAGTTCTTTAGCTGGTATATCAAATTGCTACGTGGTTCAGCAAAAAGTTATTTTAATTTTGAACTGCTGAGCCAACACCCGACTCAGCACTTTTGTGTTAAAGGCGCAGTGCACTGCAGATATGACTCTGATCTGAAGAGATCTCTCGCAACAGAAACTGCAGCACATCTCAGAAAGTCGCCAGTAAACGGGTATGTGCTATAGGAGAAGGATTCCTTATAGCAGTGATGGCGAACCTTTTAGCAACCGAGTGCCCAAACTGCAACCCCAAACCCTCAATTATCGTGAGGTGCCAACCAGAAATTAAAGCAATAACTTACTGCTCCCTGTTCAATCATACTGGCCTCATGAGTACACCAACACAGTAGAAAGAAGGAGGGAAAAGGTACAGTGTCCCTGTGTACACAGAGAATCATGAGGCCAGCAGGAGGTCCTCCAAAGAGAATCTGGCCCCGTCTACACATTCTCCCTCTTCCTACGGTCCCAAGTAGCCAAGTAAGTATCGCTTTAAAATATCACTGAAAGCACCATCTTTGCTTCGAAGTTGATTGGAACTGCAGGAAAATTCTGTTAGTCCAGTCTGGAGTGCGGGGGCGATAGCCCGGGTGCCCACAGAAAGGGCTCGGAGTGCCGCCTTTGGCACCCGTGCCATAGGTTCGCCACCACTGCCTTATAGGGAACATAATCACCTGAAATAGACCTTGTTTTTAAACAAAGATCTGGTGTTCCGAATAGTTTTTCAGTTTTCTGCTCTTTATTTCTTTACATTTTCATAGTAAATGGAGTTGATATAGAAGTAAAAATTACAACAGAAGCAAAAAAATCCTTTTACCTGCGGTGGTCTGTGACTTACAAAAAGGATTGCCCACTTTACATATCCTGGAGAAGGAGGAGGGAGCTGCAGCGTAGAGGGAGCTGCAGATTCAGCTACAGGGACAAGAGGGGCTCATTTAATCCCTTCAGGACTAGGCCATTTCAGGGTTTTTACAACCAAGCCCAATTTTTTTAAAATCTGACCTGTGTCATTAACCCTTTAGGTGTTTCACAGGGGTTAAAACAAAATGGAGGTTCAATAAAACTAATTTTTTTTCAGGCAATAAATTACAGACAAAAATTAAATATTCACAAAGAATTAAATGACAAAGATTTCTCTGGAGTATGCAAATACTCCATACATGCAAACTGCTGTATGGGCACACGTGGACATATGGGGGATCAGTTTTTGCAGGATGAGATCTACAGGTACTTCATTTAGGTGGATTAAATAGCCAATAGATGAGATTTTATTAACTCTTTCTTGGTGAGGGTTAAGAAAATCATTAATTCTGGTTTAGGGTTTTTAGCTTTTTTTTTTCTAGCCATTCACCCAAATAATATGTTGTTATCTTCATTCTCTGGGTCACCACGATTATGGCGATACCCATTTATATAGTTTTTTTTAATGGTTCACTTGTCTTGAAGAATATAGAAATCATTTGGTGAAAAATTTGTGTGTTTTTGTATTACCATGTTCTATTATTTATTTTTATTTACAGAGCTGTTTTAAGGCTTTCATTTTTTGTGGGACAAGCTCTACCTTTTATTGGTATCATGTCAGGGTAAATGTTACTTTCTGATCACTTTTTATCCTGTTTTTAGATCCTTTTTTTTTACAGCATTCAATGGGTTTTTACATATGTGGTGATATCCAAAACGTATATGGGTGCATCAGGGAACTTTTATTAATTTTTTTTTTTTTTTTTTTTTTTTTAATTTGCCTTTTTTACCATTTTATTTTATCCCAGTGTGTTAGATAAACAGTTGATTACTGGATCAGTAATATATTACATGAGTCAGCCCATGCATTCTGCATAGGCTGGCAGACACAGTCTACTAAAGGCAGTCCTTCATTGGTGTTGATCATTGAATGGAGGGTGCCTATCACCCTGGGTGAGTTACCAGTAATGTTTGCCTGGGGAATCACGACAGGATCCCAGCAGTATGTGAAAGCCTCACCCCCAACATTTCTTATCTGAGCTGCCAATTCATGCTGTGCACTGTGGAAGATGTGCACTGTTATATACATATTATGGCATACAATGTGCAGCACAATAAAATATGTATATAATGGTGCACATTCTCCATTCTTTAGTGCGTCAGGTCGGATGTCAGAGCCCCCTGACACTGCAGACCCCATAGAAGTTGCCATGGAGTTGGCCATATATGCCTCATAGAGATTCTAACAGATCTGGTTCTTACTTTATACATCTGACATTTTTAAAAAAAATTATAACCAGGTACAAATCAAAATCCAGAGCACACAATTCTTTCATAGTTACCTGTAATGTATACTGATCGATTATTTGGAAAAGAAAGTGAGGCTTGTTGTCATAAGATGCTGGTCGGTGAAGCAGCTTTCCATTTCCATAAGTAATCCAGCCAGATTCCAGCTCCTCATTCCGACAGTAAACAAACCCTCTAAAAGTACATGTCACAGCATTAGAAAATTGTTCTAGATGTGAAAACACAAAGTATATTTATAAAGTTTATTTTTGGATTTCCCCTTATATATTTTCCTGGAAGGGAAAAGCAGGACTTCTACATAGATCAACCAATGGTAGATACTTATTGTAAAGTTGGTCTGCAATGTTAAAAGTACATCTACCATCAGAATACCTGAAGGTAGATGCTTATACCTACCTCCTGGTCGCGTGCAGATATGCAGTAATATTCTTTTTATTATGTCAAAGAAGTGCAGGGTTTCAGCGAAATACAGCTTTTAAAAACATATAAATGAGCCCAAGGTGCTCTGCCGACCGCCTCTTGGCTCCTCTAAATAGTAATTATTCATGGTTCCCGTCTGGCTCCGCCTACACAGCGGTCAAAGATGTGGTGTGATGTCACCGGCTCTCCCTCTGTAATTTTCGGTCTATGTGCAATCATATAGATGTAATGCTTACATCTCAGAAACACTATGCTTCTTAGACATGTCAAGAGAAGATTACTGCACATCAGCACGAGACGGGGAGGAGAGTATGAGCATCTACAATCATTTATTCTGATGGGAGATGTCCTTTAAATATTTTTGGCCGTCAAGGTGCTGTCATTTTAAAATTGATGCTGAACAACAAAAGCCCAGACCAAGCCACAGACTAGGACATAGAGCAACTGGTCATTTTGTTTTCATTTTAAACTATAGAATTGTTCCACGACACTCATTGACTAACCATGAACAGGAAGTCATTCAGAAAGCCACCATCCAAAATCCATAAATGCACGTACCGTAAAGTGCCATGTAGTCCAGAGCCAAGTTTACTCAAGCCTCTCCCCACTGAGTTAGTTGTATAAAGGTAAAGTCCATCCGATGCAAGACAACGACCCAAATCTGCATCTGGAAAACAAAAATGAGTTGGAGGGAAAGACTTATTATTTAATCATCTACACTGAAAAATAAAAAAGACTATAATAATCATAATAATAACATTTGAAAACAGAAGATGTATCTACTACTCTTACGACCCTTTATGCCATTTGACCAATAGGGATAATTTTCATATTAGTTAAGTATTTAAAGTTTTTTTTTTTAAATGGATATTTGGGTAATTTAAAGTGGTTGTTTGAGATCATGAAAACAAGGCTTCTTTCTACAATGTAATGTATGGTACTGTAGCTCTGCCTTTTTGGAGAGCACCAGTCACCAGGTAAAATATGCTGAATTAATAATCTTACTTAATTATGTATGAATACACTCATACTAGCCAAGGAGTGGTAACCTTTTCTTTTTGTGCACCACACAATCACCCAACTTTAAGAAAATAGATAGGCCCATACGAAAACTGCAGACAAGTCTTGTGATTATGTATTTCTTATACACTTTTTAAGCCATTTAATCTTGGTAATTGGTTTCTTGATGACAATTTACCTTTGTTTTCATTGTTTGAGCCACTGGTCCCATCAGGAGCTGGAAGCATATCCTCAAACCCCCAGGATACAATGTGCTTGCTTCCTAGTAAACAAGAGGGAGATCCCGGCCCTCCTTCCAGAAGCAGCAACCTTAAGATAATGAAATGTAGAACAAGATTACCAGGACCATCAGGTCACAGTTTTCTGTACAAGGTGAAGTTAAAACTGCATAAATCAAGAAGCACAAAGATTGACACTGAAGAGAAGGTAAAGCCATACATTCATTATTCATAAAAGCAGGACACACGCTGTGCGAAGGCCACGTTATGCATGTACTTTATAAAAGTGCTCTCACTGCCTGCCGAGTGCATCGGGATGCTGCCTCCAACATTAAAGAAGCAGCAAAAACAAAATGATCAATACTTGGGCCGATGAGATTTGTGTAAAAACAGAAACGAAAGTATGAAACGGCAATATTCTTGCTTCAAAGAAAGTGCAGATAAGTGAAGGATGTTACTGGGAGTTACTGAGGGGAAACAATACTACAGCAGAATGAAGAAGTCTGTCAAGTCCAGGAGATGTTCAGTTCAATGTGCAGTTAAAAAGTAACTAAACCTTTGAAACTTTTTTACTGCAGAAATTAATAGAAAACTTTTTAATACAGTTCATTTACGGTAGTAAAGAAACTTCTCGGTCCTTTATTCTGCTTCTTTCTCCTGTAGTGGACAGTGTATCTGAAAGCCTTCAGGTTCACTCACTTCAGAAAGAAAAGAAACAACCATAATCCACATTCACAGTCAAAGTCTATGCGACTGATGAAAATTGGTTCCGTGCAGCAAAGTTTACCTGTGACAAGGTTTTGATGGGACATAATAAAAAAAACAATGTGTGAACAAGCCCTGAAAGGGAACCTGTCAGTAGAAATTTCCCTAATGGTTTATCAGCACATTATCAAGTGAATTAACACCTACTGTGCCTACCAATCGTGCTTCTTTCATGAGACAACATAATGGCATCATCCAGAAATTCTACTTTGATGTGAGAAGTAAATTGGTTGCATAAAGTCACGGAGGTGGAGTTTAGCACTGAAGACCAACTCTTCCACCTCATAACACCACTCTGCTGTGATTGACATCATACACAAGACTTCAGCAGAGCCAGTTACTGAATGCAGGTCCATCAGAGCTTGACTTCAGTGCTGATATTTGACATGATTTGTGTTAGAAAAAGTTATACAATTCTCCAATATACTTTCTGTATCAATTCCTCACGGTTTTCTAGATCTCTGCTTGCTGTCCTGTGGATAGAGATCTGTCCATGTGATGTAATGAAGGTGCATGAGCTGTTATTATCACACAACTCCTATTACTCTCTGTGATAATAACTGGGCAAACCTTTATTCACCGGAAGTTAACACAAAAGCTTTCTATAGCAGGAAAGCAAGCAGAGATCTAGAAAAGCTTGCCAAACTGATACAGAAAGTATATTACACAGGAAATTTGTATAACTTTTCTTACACAAAACATATCAAATATTTGCTGAAAGTGGACAGCCTCTTTAATTTCATTTTATGGTTCCTCTTAAACTGGCTGCACATAAACGTACTAGTTATGTGGAAGAAGACCCATGTATGGATAGATCTCATGGACCGAGCACATTGCAGTGGACTGTTAAACTAATATATGATGTTGTAATTATTATCTTACATACAAGATAGGTTTTATAGATTTGTTCTTAAGTTGAATTTGTATGCAAGTAGAAACTGTATATTATAAATTGTAGTTCCTGTTTAAATTGTAGATCTGTTTCCGCAGACCAAGTATGTTTGAGTGAAGCCAGACTAGGGCTTCATACACATGACCGCATAAGGTGGCAGTGAGCTACGCGCAGAAGCATCAGTTAGCTCACAACCACCATTTGGGTCTATTGTGCATGATTACAGGGCGGTGAGCTAACTGTGACTCCAGAGCCGCCAACCGAGCCAATGATGTGGTCATCAAATAGGATATTACTCTGCGGACATGTTTATCAGACTTAGTCACTTTCAGAGCTCATACTAGAAATACTGCACTGCCTAATCCAGTATTGGTTTGATATATATTTTCGAGAGCAGAAAAGCCCCATCATCAGATTTCAATACTCACCTATATAATACATCTGCCACTGGCAGGGATCCTAAATCAGTCTGTTTCTGTAGCAAGTGTACCGTGTGAATGAAGGTTTTCAATGAGCCTCTAAAATACGACACGGAAATCAAGAAAAAAGAAAAACACATTAGAATTCCTGCTGCTTTGCATAGGTCAAATAAAGTAAACTTCTTGAGATTGTGGGTGTGAAGGAGGGTCATAAATTTGAATTGTGCCTCTGATTTTGTGACAGGAAGATTCGTATCCATGGTATTATGGCCAGCACATTCAGGAAAAAACATTGGGCATTGTATAATTGTACATTGATATGGTTTGGAAGCAGAAAAGAGATGGAAGTGCGGAAGTGAGGTTGCCAGGTTTGGGTCCCCACATATCATAAATATTATATAAACATAATACTGTATATACTGGCGTATAAGACTAGTTTTTAACCCCTTAAAATAATGGCTACAGTGGGGGGTCGTCTTCTACGCCGGATATATGGGGGCCGCACTGTGTGAGGTGTTTTTTTTCCCCGTCAGCGCGTAGAGAGCCGCTTCCTGGGACCGCCGCGCATGCGCGGCAGTCCGCCTCTCACAGTCATTAGAAGAGGCTTAGTACGCGCTGACGGGGCGGCGCGCTGTATGCCAATGCAGCCGCCCTGTCACAGCGGTCGGCGTCACAGAGCTGGGGGTCACAGGCGGCACTTACAGAAGCATGTCGGATCTTCATTAATATCGCAGCTTACAGTTATGATCACCAGGCACTTGCTCTCTTGTTTGTTTTGCAAAGTTTTAAGCAGACTTTTTTTCATTTGGGAGAGGGGTAGTCTTATACAGTGAGTATATACCAAATTCTATATTTTTAGGGCAGAAGTTGGGGGTCGTCTTATACGCCCAGTCGTCTTATACGCCGGCATATACGCTAAATATTTTGACATTTGTAAAAAAAAATTGAAAAAAGGTACTTAAACTCTTTAATTACCAAGTTTGAGTTGAGTTCACAACTCATATACAGACTATGCTAGAAGTATCTGGTAAGGCGTGGGTCCTACCTCTGGTCAAACAACACCAATCCCACTAGGTGCCTGCCTGAGGGAGCCATGAAAAGGTCCTGATAATTACATTCATTCCTGTAAGAAATCCTGAGCAGGATTTGGTGTCCAGTATCTACCAGATATTTAGGATGTGCTCTCTATAATGGAAGCAATCCTTTAAAAACATGGATTAAGAAGAGCCTGGAAGCCTTCCAAAGCAACAAAGTAAATGACCTCTCTTATGCCCACTGTCCCAACAATCAAAGGTCTTACGCAGTTTCTGCGGTTCTCAGTTTGCATACAAAGCCTTGTGACTTCTGCAATATGTATAGAGGCTGTAGCCGTGACATCATGGCTGCGGCATGTGACTGCTGCACTGGATGCTGGGCTACTGCTACGATGTCACGGCTGCAGCATCTGTATACATATAGCGACTAGCAGTGCCGGCAGATGGAAGAGAGGTAAGTAGAAGGTTCTTAGATTTCAACACAACCCATAAAGCTTGAATAGTGAAGCAAGAGATGCATATCCATGACCGACCTGCTGCTTTATTTAACTGGAACCACATTCCCTGGATCGCTGTAACTCCGATCAGGGAGTACCAGCAGCCAGAACCTCATTGATTTTTATTGCCTAAAACTGGTCCAATCACATTAAGCTATCAGTTATGATATGAAGGTCCTGGACCCGTGTTGTATGTTACGCGTTCTTATAGCAGAGGATACATCCAGGAGAGCGGTCACTCTGGTTGAAAATAATAATAATATCATGAGAGGCTTCTAATATTGTATTTACCTAGTCTGCACTGTGCCTTAGGCAGGGCTGTGGAGTTGGTGACAGTTTTGGTGGAGTTAGAGTTGTGATAAAATAACCGACTCCACAAACACTTAATAAACTATAAAAATTAGGAAATTTCCTTTAAATGTCTATTTTATTCCTGATCCTAGGATTTAGGCCAGGAGTGAGAAGCATTTATTGGTCCAAGGGATATATTGTCATACTGCTCAATTGTAAGGGACGGCATTAGTAAGCAGCAACCACAGTACAGCACAAAATGCCCCCTCAGAAATTATAAATGCCACTGTACAGCAAAAAACACCACCCCAGAACCCAAATACTGCATTCAGAGCAGAAAAAAATAATGCAGACCCCAGAGCAGATACCCATAGCTGACTAAAAATACTGGAGACCCCAAGAGCATAAAGCTACCAATACCGGAAACCACTAGAGCAGACAAATACTAAAGAGCCCATAGCAGACAATCATACTGGAGATCCCAGAGCAGACAAAAATGTAATAAATCCTCTCCTTTCCTGACTCTTCTCCTCCCTGCACCACACTGCTTCTTCCCTCCTCCATGTGCCGCTGTGCTGTGTGCCTTGCACTGATACCTGGGCCGGTATCAGGACCAGAGAAGAGCTGTGCCAGAAGCAGGAGAGGACCTGAGAGCAGTACAGCAAGTACTTACCACTTCTGGATCCGCTCCTGCTCCTGTGGCCGTTCTTCTGTGTCCTTAACCCAGTGCATATATCCAGTGTCAGGAATCAGGACACAGAGGGGAGTTATAGAAGAGGACACAGAGTGGATCGGCAGGAGGAGACCTGTCCTATACTCACCACTACCTGGCCTCCTGCACCAATGAATGCTGCTATCAGTTACAGAAGGGCTCATTGGACTCTTGGCCTGACAGTCTGCATGTGGCTTGTTAGGGCAGCTTGTGCACTGACACATCCCCTGCGCTGTCCCTGATCAAAGGGCAGTGGTGGAGGCTGCACATCTGTGAAATAAAGGCACAGCAGACATAATGGAATAGACCGGACAAAGAAGTTGAATAAAGCAGTGGAGGTCACCCAATAAGTTAATTGAAGTATAGTCCAATTTGTTTTCCAGGGTTGAGGTGCGCTGAAACCGACTTTTGCTCAGTGCTGAAACCTATTTTACTCATTGATTATTTTACTCATTTATAATGAACCATAATTGTTAAAAAAAAAAAAAAAAAACAAGTTCTTTACCGCATCTTGTCAAAGGGCTATTATAGATTATTATGTCAATATCTGCTAATGTACTTTCTAAGTTCTTAACATTTAAAGGGCACTTTAACTATCTTTCTTGAAGAAACACTAAACCTAGAAATACAAGATAACGCTTATAAGCAGATTATCTTGTCCCCATTATATGGAGCATAATTTTCATTCATGCAAGCTCTGCTAAAATAGGCTCCAATTCAGAGCAGTGGAAAAGGTAGGGGGAGCAATTTGTGCAGGGATAGACTGAACAAAATTTATAATCAGGAGTCTTTTCCTTTTGGTTACTGTTCTAGTTTAGACTATTATCCCACTAGGCTTCCTGAAAGTCAGGCATAGCTGTAGAGGGAGCTACTTTATGTATATAGTGTTCCTTTTAACAATCTGGAAAGATTTGCCGGGGAATGGTGAGTGAGAGGGCTTAAACAGATTTTTTTGCCTACTACCGTATATTCTCGAGTATAAGCAGACCCAAGTATAAGCCGAGGCCCCTAATTTTACCACAAAAACCTGGTAAAACCTATATTTTTTTTACTCGAGTATAAGCCGAGTTTGGGTTTTTAGCACAAATTTTTTTTTTTCAAGTATATATGGTAAATCAATATTTTTAGTTATTGATTTAAGACATCACTAACCTGTGCTCGGGACGAGTACGCTCGTCGTGTGTGCTGTCTGAGGCTGACTCTCTTGGTTGCGGCACTGCCAGCGTCACTGGGCGTCATTAAGGGGCCGGCATTTGTCCTGTCATATGCACAATCATGTAACCCGGCCTGTGACGCATGGTATACACAGGACCTTATTTTGATTTAGATTATCGGTAGTTGTTTTACATGGATACTTTTACCGGTGGGTATGACTTTTTTTTGGAGGCGGTTTATCTCCTGGCAATTACTACACTTGTTATTTAACATCATATACTAGTATTTTGTGCACTGGTATCCATGCATCTTAGATCGTTCTTGTGGGGTTTTTTTATTTACTTTTGTCGATATTTAGATACTTTGCTTATTTATAGCTAAATTTTTGAGGGGGTATATCTCTCTGGAGACAGGTTATAACTGGTTTTGTCTCCATCGATCCAGGCCTTGGTCACAAGTCAGTTATAGATCCACGCAGCGGAAGCTTGGGTGTCTACCACTTTTAGCCAGTTATTGTCTGGTGTTATATTTCTGACTCTCCATGTGACATGTTATAAGATCTATTGTATTTGTATTTTTATATAGCATTATGATGTATTAAAGCACTGACCTTATTTATGTGGACTATGGTTATTATGTACTGTTATTGTCTGTTTTTTGGTAGGTACTAGAGAAAAGACACAGGAGTGCAAGCCATATCATATTACGGTGGGGTGTTGAGGTGACATGACAGAAGCTTTTTTTATACGTTTCTCCATTTTCTAAATTTTAGTTAAAAAGTGATTTAAAAAAATGAAGAGAAGATGGAACAGTTTTTCCTCAGTTTTTTTGTATATAGGAGGGGGACTAATGCACATAAACATTTTTAATTCACATTTTCCGTTCAAATCTCTTAAAGAAAAATAGACATACAGAATATTAGATATGATTCTCACTCAAGAGGTAGATATACTCACCGAGCACACGCCAATGCAACCAGAGCAGCAGCAGAGTTCTCCTTCTGCTTGTAGGAGAATTGTTGGTCCAAAGCAGAAGTGTCTTCTAGCCAAGAGCAGAGCAAGGACTCTATACCATTCAAGCAGTCTGCTGGTTCTTTTGTCAAGCTTAACGGCTGACAGTCCCGAAGGCAATTCAATAGCACCTCAGCAGTTATGTTACACAGAGACGGGTCTGTTTTACTCTGAGACTGAATAAGGGGAAAAACCAACAAGAGTCCCATGCGCGAAGTGAATGGAGCTTGTTCCGGTTGCTGTAACAAGCCTTGGCGCTTGAGCAATGCCAGCGTTTCCTCATCAGAGCCATCCCGTTCATGTTGTTCTTCCAGAGCCAATTGGCGCTGTGCATTCCACAAACCACGCAAAGCGTTGAGCCGATACTCGAGTAATCGTGCATAAGCGTTGCTCTGGTTCCCACACACGGCTCTCAAACGTTCAGCTAATTCTGTAGGATTCTTGGTCTCAAACGTTAAAATCTAGAAAACGAAAAAGGCACCACAATTTTACCATACAAGACATATACTGTACAGTAAATGTTCTGTATATTACAAAATCATCTCACCCAATGAAAGGGAAGCATAACCATGCAAAACAGTAAAAGCGGATAAAGAAAATGGATCACTGGAAATTTGTTCCCAGTAACTAACTACGAAGTGCATTATCGGGCAATACTATAGCATGTCTGTAATAACAAAGAATAAGTTTTGAAAACTTATTAAAATGCTTTAGTCAAATCTAAGCTCAACTTAATGTATTATGTGGAATAATACTGATTGATAAGAAACTATTTTTATTAATTTTATTAATTTATTTTTTTAAGGAATGGAACATAAACCTTAAAGTGACACTGTCACTGGATTTTACTACTACAACTCCTACCCTGGGGTAGGGTACAAGATGTTCTTCTTACAGAGAGTTTGCACGCCTTGCAGGCGTGTGGAGACTTGTAGCCATTGATGTTTGGCTTTAATCCCACATCATGTCATTAGGCTTCCTGAAAGTCATGCTTGATGGTAAGGGGGTGCCTTACAAGATAGAGAAAGAGGTGTGGTTTTCCTTGTTCCATCTAGGAAAAACTATTTCCATATTTTGCCTGAGTCAATTTAGAAGCTTAAGGGGGAGAATCGCTTGAGATGCCAACTTCAGTTCTACAGTACCTAGTATGCTTTTGCTGTCATATTAAGCAAAAGAATCCAGACTTGTGGTTCTGGGATTTACAGAACTGCAAATACAGGCAGTTAAAAAAAATGGGCTGCCGTGTGATGGACATTAAACTGCAAACAGAATTGCATATCAGCTGATCGACAGGAGTGCCAGGTTTTGCATTTGAATGGGAAACCGGATATCCTATCCCATTGGTGGTAATCATATGATACAGTTGCTAGTGCCTTTCCTCAGGGTCCTTTCTTTCGACACATGGACAATCTTGCCACAGAAAAAGGATTGTAAACCAAGCACACTGACATACTGGCAGGATCTGTTCTTCTTTCAGCCTTTTATGCTCTTGTTTTTTTGTACAAAAAAAGGATTTTAAAATTATGCACAGGAAAACTATCGTAAAAGCATAGTACAAAAAAAAAAGGCAACAATTTTGATGTTATATTATGGCTGATTTAAAAAAAAAAATTATGCACATGAGCCTGAGGGGTTTTGGGCTTCATAGCTGGTAATAGAGCCTTGAGCCCCACAAGCTCATTTGCGTAATTTTTAAAGGCTTTTTTTTTTTTATATAAAAACGAGGGCATAAGAAGCTAAAAGAAGTGCAGATTCTGTCAGAGGGAGGTTTACAATCCTTGATCCTGGTGAAAGATGTCCTTTAAGGAATCTCCCTGCAGTACCGAGCAGCCCAGGTAGGGACCAGCTTTGTGCTATTTTAAAGTGACACTTGAACTGTAGGAAGAGTGAGGAGATGTGGAGACAGGGTGGGATTGGTACCATTTCATTTGGGCAACCAGTCTCTATAGGTTCGCCATCACTGTAATGTCCCAATGATAAGTAATAAATGGCTCCACAACATTAAGACAATATAAAACACTGGCTATCGGACCCAGAGGTTGTGGGAAATCTGTATGGTACTCCCGAAAATGAGCAAAGTAATCGGTTTCACAAAAGGCTGAGTTGGTGGCACTGGGAACAGGACTTGCATGTATTTGCAATTCAGAAAATAATAAAGATTTCTTTGCATTGAGACCATGGTAGACAAAGCCTATGGAGCAGATTTCGTCTACTGGGCTATATGTTTACTTTATATTTGACCCAAGAGCTGACAAGTTCATTTCAACCCGTGTTACTGTAACCTCAGCTATATAACAACTGGATCAAGGGAACAGAACATCCCCCAGCAGAAAAGCCACGGACATTGCTTAGAACTGCTGCAGTAAAATACTTTAGGATCTGTATACAGAAAAAAGGGAAATCTATATTCTAGTTGGTGTCAGCCATGCAAAACTATTGACTACCCTCATAGAGAATGCATGCAGGCCGACAGCATTATAGACAATAGCTGGGTACATTGTCACTGCATGTTCATGTGACTGAGGTGCCCACTGCTGTACAATCACACTGTCTCTGTGAGAAGAATAAAGCCTGCTGATATAGGATATACCAAGCTGAAATTGGGTAGAAGCTGCTGTAAAATCACATTTGTGAAGGCTACCCATATCTACATCATAGTTTGCATTTTACTTCCATTTTTTGTAATACTTGTGAGCTGCACCAAAAAAAGAAGTTCTCTAGAATATTAATGCAATCTGCACACATTTAGGATTTAGCATAGCCTTACACTTGGATTTCGGCCATAGAGCTGCCAGCATATCTATATAAAGGTCAATAATACAGTACTGCAAATTATATCTAGTAGCAAATATTACTGTATATTCTGACTGAATACCCCACAATCTAATATTATGTCACACTGACTGAAAGCCACCATACCAAAACCAAATAATAATCTACATATTGGGGCTCATTTACTTAGGGTTACGCTGCTCACTTTGTCTGACTTTTTCGGGAATTGCACGGCTTGGACAGGTATTTAACAAGTGTCTGCGCTGGGATTTTGGCGCACGTGATCCTTTTGTGGCGCTGCGCCGGCTTCCATGTCACACAAATTGAGGGCGTGCCGTCCGGCGATCCAACACATTCATGATATCGGGCGCACGATATTAGTGAATCGCGGCACAGTGCATTATAGTCAGACAATACACTTTTGGTGAACTTCAGCAGATGGATAAGTAAATGTGCCCCATTGAATACCACTAATAATAATAAAAAGCACAAAGCATGACGATTGGTCCTACAGGCAGTCCTCAGTTTTCCTCAGTGACAAGTGTAGTTTAAATTTATTTTTGCTGTAGTTGGAACAAGGATTATCAATAAAACTTCATTACAGACACTTTACAGCTGATCATTGCAGCCTGGGACTATAGTAAAGCTATCAGAGAGCTTCACCAGAGGTCACAGTGGGCAGAGAGGTCAGCCTGTAACTAGGGGTCGTCTGTAAATTGCGTGTCCTTAAGTAGGGGGCCGCATTGTATCATTGCCAAATATTAACTCACTGACTAAATACCACCGTACCATAACTAATTATTATGATGCATACTAACTGATTACCACCATACTATGTACAAATATTACCTCACACTGATTAAATACCCCCATACCATAACCAAATATTACCTCACACTGACTGAATACCCCCATACCATAACCAAATATTACCTCACACTGACTGAATACCCCCATACCATAACCAAATATTACCTCACACTGACTGAATACCCCCATACCATAACCAAATATTACCTCACACTGACTGAATACCACCATACCATAACCAAATATTACCTCACACTGACTGAATACCACCATACCATAACCAAATATTACCTCACACTGACTGAATACCACCATACCATAACCAAATATTACCTCACACTGACTGAATACCACCATACCATAACCAAATATTACCTCACACTGACTGAATACCACCATACCATAACCAAATATTACCTCACACTGACTGAATACCACCATACCATAACCAAATATTACCTCACACTGACTGAATACCACCATACCATAACCAAATATTACCTCACACTGATTACCCCCATACCATAACCAAATATTACCTCACACTGACTGAATACCATCATACCATAACCAAATATTACCTCACACTGACTGAATACCACCATACCATAACCAAATATTACCTCACACTGACTGAATACCACCATACCATAACCAAATATTACCTCACACTGACTGAATACCATCATACCATAACCAAATATTACCTCACACTGACTGAATACCACCATACCATAACCAAATATTACCTCACACTGACTGAATACCAGCATACCATAACCAAATATTACCTCACACTGACTGAATACCAGCATACCATAACCAAATATTACCTCACACTGACTGAATACCAGCATACCATAACCAAATATTACCTCACACTGATTACCCCCATACCATAACCAAATATTACCTCACACTGATGACCCCCATACCATAACCAAATATTACCTCACACTGACTGAATACCATCATACCATAACCAAATATTACCTCACACTGACTGAATACCACCATACCATAACCAAATATTACCTCACACTGACTGAATACCATCATACCATAACCAAATATTACCTCACACTGACTGAATACCACCATACCATAACCAAATATTACCTCACACTGACTGAATACCACCATACCATAACCAAATATTACCTCACACTGACTGAATACCATCATACCATAACCAAATATTACCTCACACTGACTGAATACCACCATGCAAGCACCAAATGGACCTTTGCCACTAAAATAGTTACAACAGTTGCTTGAGGCCGGTTCTCAATGCAAGTGTTAACTGTAGGTCCAACTGTAAGAAACCAATCAGCCATCCTGTATGGAGAGGGATAAATTGAGCCCTTTACCTTCAGGATCATTTTACAGAACTTTACGTTAAAATGCTGTGTGTCATTATAACTAAAATATAAAAACTTCATTTGCAGCGCTATATAAATTTGGCAGTGGCCATAGCTTTGCAATGCCCTCTTCTTCAGTAGCTAGCACCTATGTGATGGGTTTGAAAGATTTATTTGCTACTCCATGCTGAGCTAGTTAGGCAGTAACTACTACAGATGGGAGAAAGCTTTTGTAAATTTACCCTTTGTCAGGATCAAAGCAGACAGACGTACAATAGATAGGACCAGAGATCACATTAACGCCTCACCAAGCGTCATAGACGCATGATGAGGCGCAATTACTCCCCAGAATAATTGCCAAGCGTAAAAGTACGCTTGGCAATTATCCCTGGCTGTAGTGTGTGAGCTGAGCGGTCCGGAGCGCACAGCAATGGTGTGCAGGACATTACACTGGCAGCGCACGGGCCGGCACTGCTCAGCTCACACTACAGCGCTGGTAGCCTGTAGAATGGAGCTGCTCCGGGTAGTTGTGATGTCACGGGAGGGGCGGAGCCTCCGGGAAAGGGGCGTGGCTTACTACGCAGTCTCCTCACAGGAAGTAGAACTGTAATGGCTGCCTGCAAGAAGAACGTGTACAGGTACTGTGTGCATACAAGTGTATGGAGGTGAGGGGGCCTGACAGGAGTGGATGTGATAAGGTCAGGGAAGACCTGTATGTTACATGGGACTGCATGGCTTGCAGGTGCTGAGTTGGCATGAGGTGTATTTTACGTGGGACTGCATGTCTGGTGCTGAGGTGGCAGGTGTGTGTTACGTGGGACTGCATGTCTGGTGCTGAGGTGGCAGGTGTGTGTTACGTGGGACTGCATGTCTGGTGCTGAGGTGGCAGGTGTGTGTTACGTGGGACTGCATGTCTGGTGCTGAGGTGGCAGGTGTGTGTTACGTGGGACTGCATGTCTGGCAGGTGCTGAGGTGGCATGAGGTATGTGTTACGTGGGACTGCGTGTCTGGTGCTGAGGTGGCATGAGGTATATGTTAAGTGGCACTGCGTGTCTGGTGCTGAGGTGGCATGAGGTATATGTTACGTGGGACTGCGTGTCTGGTGCTGAGGTGGCATGAGGTATATGTTACGTGGGACTGCATGTCTGGCAGGTGCTGAGGTGGCATGAGGTATATGTTACGTGGGACTGCATGTCTGGCAGGTGCTGAGGTGGCATGAGGTATATGTTACGTGGGACTGCGTGTCTGGCGAGTTCTGAGGTGGCATGAGGTATATGTTACGTGGGACTGCGTGTCTGGCGAGTTCTGAGGTGGCATGAGGTATATGTTACGTGGGACTGCGTGTCTGGCGAGTTCTGAGGTGGCATGAGGTATATGTTACGTGGGACTGCGTGTCTGGCGAGTTCTGAGGTGGCATGAGGTATATGTTATGTGGGACTGCGTGTCTGGCGAGTTCTGAGGTGGCATGAGGTATATGTTACGTGGGACTGCGTGTCTGGTGCTGAGGTTGCATGAGGTATATGTTACGTGGGACTGCGTGTCTGGCGATTTCTGAGGTGGCTTGAGGTGTATGTGAAACAGGACTACATAAACAGTAAAAACACGTAAAAAAAAATTACAAAGACGCAAATTCAATTAATAAAAAACCTAAAAAAAAACCGCTGCCCCCCAACACAGACACCAAAAAAAATAAAACAAAATTTATTTTTAAAAAAAGCATTTTACAAAGCAACTATCATGGATTTGCAGTGTCAGCTGCAGTCTGGCCACTGGGGCTCGGCGGCGGCTGCCACAGTCTGGTCACATGGGGAGGGGGATACATTGTGCGTTAGCTGCAGTCTGGTCACATGGGGAGGGGGATACATTGTGCGTTAGCTGCAGTCTGGTCACATGGGGAGGGGGATACATTGTGCGTTAGCTGCAGTCTGGTCACATGGGGAGAGGGATACATTGTGCGTTAGCCGCAATCTGGACATTTGGTGTCAGCGGCGTTAGCCACAGTGTGGTGATGGGAGGATTTGGTGGCCGCAGTGTGGTGGTGGGAGGATTTGGTGGCCGCAGTCTGGTGGTGGGAGGATTTGGTGGCCGCAGTCTGGTGGTGGGAGGATTTGGTGGCCGCAGTCTGGTGGTGGGAGGATTTGGTGGCCGCAGTCTGGTGGTGGGAGGATTTGGTGGCCGCAGTCTGGTGGTGGGAGGATTTGGTGGCCGCAGTCTGGTGGTGGGAGGATTTGGTGGCCGCAGTCTGGTGGTGGGAGGATTTGGTGGCCGCAGTCTGGTGGTGGGAGGATTTGGTGGCCGCAGTCTGGTGGTGGGAGGATTTGGTGGCCGCAGTCTGGTGGTGGGAGGATTTGGTGGCCGCAGTCTGGTGGTGGGAGGTTTTTGGCGACTTTGGTTGGGGGCGTTGGCTCCAGTCTGGGCAATGCATGATGTAACATCACTATAACTGCCTCAATTTGCTATTTAAACACAGAAGATACTGACACATGATTTTCTTATATAAATAGCGTCTATCAACATTATATACAGCCATGAGTTATATACTTGTATTACTGAAAATTTCATACTCCTTCCCGGCTAAAAATACTCCTCAAAAATAGTAAGAGGAGTATTATTACCCTTCTAGAAATATGTTAGTGCGACCTCTGGATAGGACGTATGCAAGTGTGTAGCCAGTTTTATACAGACATTTAACACCTTAGCGCTCCGCGCCGTAGCTGTACTGCGCAGCTTCCGACGATTAGCGCTCAGCGCAGTACAGCTACGGCGCGAGCGCATAGGATTTTAGAATTGTCACCACGTCTCGCGACGTGGTGACATCGGGACGAGAATTGGGTGACAGAGGCAGGAGGAGTTCCTGTCTCCGTCACCCGACCAATCAAATCGGTCCCGCCCGCCGATCGCCGTGATTGGCCAGTCAAACCTGACTGGCCAATTACAGCGATTTTGGGCTGAAAAACGTGCTTTTAGCCCTTTCCTCTTCCTCCAGCGGCACCATTTTGGTTTGGTATCGCTGGAGAGAGGAGAGAGCGTTACTGTGTGCACCAAAATACACTTTTACACTATAAATAGTGTTCTGATCCTTATCTGATCCCTATTGTTCCCTACAAATTCCCATCCTATCTGTTTTTTCCTGTGTCCTGTGTGTTCCCTGTGTGATCGCCTTGTGTGATCCCACGTGTCTTCCGTTTTTCCCTGTCTGTCCCTTCTGAACCCAAACGCACTTTTCAGTGCGCTGTGTTAGCGTTGTTCTGCACTGGACGCACTTTTCAGTGCGCCGTGTGAATAGCGCTGCACAGAATCTTTAGCAGTCTTAGCGGTAGTTAGTTTGTCTTAGGGCAAGCTAGGTGCATTTGTAGCGCCTTTTTGCGCGGTGCACATAGGTTTTTTTTCGGTGCCTGGTAATATTTTTTTCCAGAGCGCCGTAGGTGTACCCGTACGTAGCTACTTTTTGTGTGTGCCATCTGTGCGGCTGGTCCGTGTGGTTTGGTGTGCATTCTCTTTTTTTTTTTGTGTGCTATCTGTGCGGCTTGTCCGTGTAGTTTAGTGCACATTATTTTTTTTGTGTGCTATCTGTGCGGCTTGTCCGTGTAGTTTAGTGCGCATTATTTTTTGTGTGCCATCTGTGCGGCTTGTCCGTGTGGTTTGGTGTGCATTCTCTTTTTTTTTTTGTGTGCTATCTGTGCGGCTTGTCCGTGTAGTTTAGTGCACATTATTTTTTGTGTGCCATCTGTGCGGCTTGTCCGTGTGGTTTGGTGTGCATTCTCTTTTTTTTTTTGTGTGCTATCTGTGCGGCTTGTCCGTGTAGTTTAGTGCACATTATTTTTTGTGTGTGCCATCTGTGCGGCTTGTCCGTGTAGTTTGGTGTGCATTATATTTTTTTTTTTTTGTGTGCCTGCTAGACGGTTTATCCGTGTAGTTTGGTGCACATTATCTAATTTTTCTAGTTCTCTATTTTTTTTGTGTGCAATGTCTCAGAAGACGTACACCATGTTGGAGGCATATAACATGCTTGCCTCTGACACCGAGTCAGCTAGTGGGGATGATGGTCCCTTTTACTTATCATCATCCTCCTGCTCATCTTCTAGTGACCTGGAAGGACCCCCAAGAAGGCGCCGTAGGGTTCCAGGGACTTCTGCAGGAGAAGTGCCTGGGACTTCTGCAGGAGAAGTGCCTGGGACTTCTGCAGGAGAAGTGCCTGGGACTTCTGCAGGAGAAGTGCCTGGGACTTCTGCAGGAGAAGTGCCTGGGACTTCTGCAGGAGAAGTGCCTGGGACTTCTGCAGGAGAAGTGCCTGGGACTTCTGCAGGAGAAGTGCCTGGGACTTCTGCAGGAGAAGTGCCTGGGACTTCTGCAGGAGAAGTGCCTGGGACTTCTGCAGGAGAAGTGCCTGGGACTTCTGCAGGAGAAGTGCCTGGGACTTCTGCAGGAGAAGCGTCTGGGGCTTCCACTGACCCCACATGGGTAGCCCCAGATAATTATACCCCTCAGGTCCCTGACTTTACGGGCCATCCTGGAATTAACTTTGACACGACAGGGCTCAGAGCTGTGGACTTTTTTAAGTTTTTTTTTGATGAGGCGCTGCTGAATATTATTATATTTCAGACAAATCTCTACGCTGCACAACATATTGCCCAAAACCCCACGTCCTTTTATGCACAACCCTACAGGTGGACCCCTGTCACTGCAGCAGAGATGCACAAGTATTGGGGCATAATACTCCTTATGGGGATAGTAAAGAAGCCTTCAATCAGGGACTACTGGAGCACAGACATACTGTACCACACCCCCATGTTCCGCATGGCAATGAGCAGGATGCGCTTTGAAGCCATCCATAAGTTTTTGCACTACACTGACAACACACAGTGCCCACCCAGAGGTGACCCCAGTTATGATCGGTTATTTAAGGTCAGGCCCATATTAGATCATTTTAGTGCCAAGTTTGCCCAGGCATATACTCCCGCCAAACATGTGAGCATAGACGAGTCCCTGGTACAATTCAAAGGGAGACTTCAATTCCGCCAGTACCTGCCCAATAAGAGGGCAAGGTATGGTGTGAAGATGTATAAGCTGTGCGAAAGTTCATCAGGGTACACATACAAGTTCAGGGTATATGAAGGGAAGGACTCCACTATAGTGCCCCCAGAATGCCCCCCCTTCCTGGGTGTTACAGGGAAGATAGTGTGGGATTTAGTGCACCCACTGCTGGACCAGGGCTACCACATCTACCTGGACAATTTCTACACCAGCACCACCCTGTTCAAGTGCCTCACTTCCAGAAATACTGCGGCATGCGGCACTGTACGCAGAAATCAGAGAGGTCTCCCTAAGTCGCTGCTTGGGCAAAAACTTAAAAGGCACGAAAGCAGGGCACTATGCAGCGACTCTGTACTGTGTGTTAAGTACAAGGACAAGAGAGAGGTCCTTGTATTAACCACAATACATGAGCACACCACCACCCCTGTCCCAGTACGAGGTGCCAGTGCAGAAGCCCCCAAGCCAGACTGTATTTTAGATTATAATAAATACATGGGAGGGGTGGACTTGTCTGACCAGGTGCTTCAGCCGTACAATGCCATGCGGAAGTCGAGGGTGTGGTACAAGAAGCTGGCCGTGCACATCATGCAGATGGCATTGTATAATGCTTATGTGCTGCATCGATATGCCGGCCAGAGGGGAACTTTCCTGGAATTTCAAGAGGTGGTAATAAAGTACTTTCTTTTTGGAGACCAGGAAGGGGAGAGTGCTAGCACATCTGGAAGTGAGGCCACATCACGTATTGTACCAGGGCAGCACTTTCCAGGAGTAGTTCCCCAATCAGCCAGCAAGGGAAGGTCACAAAAGAGGTGCAGGGTGTGCTCCAAAAATGGCATTAGGAAGGACACCATTCATCACTGTGAGACATGCCCAGAAAAACCAGGGTTATGTATGAAAGATTGCTTCCGAATTTATCATACATCCCTGGATTTTTAGAGTACCCTGTTGTTACCCTGACGCACAGCTTATACATCATGCCGCATGCCGCATCTTCCCTTCTAAGCCCTGCCATGTGCCCAGCCTGTAGATTACTATCCCGTATGCTTTACCCGGGAAAACATGCATCATGATTTTTAGGGTGTTTGTCTCCCGTGGCAGCAGCTGGGCACAAAATGACATAATGGATATTTTTTACTATGCACTATCCATTATGCACTTTTTCAGGGGTCCACCTGTGGGGTTAAAATGCTAACTATACCCCTAGATTAATTCATGGAGGGGTGTAGTTTCCAAAATAGGGTCAGTTCTTAGGGGTTTCTACTGTACTGGCCCCTATTGCCATCTGCAAATCTTTCATGATGCCAAAAAGAAAAAAAAAAGTACAATGTCTGTGCTCCAACAAGTTATTCCCTTTTGAGCCCTGCCGTGTCTCCATCCTACAGGTTATTGCCTCCTATGGGGTATTGCCCTAACCGGGGTACCCGCAGAATGATTTTTGGGGTGTTTGTCTAACCCCTAGGCGCACCTGGACGTTATAGTACGTCCCCGGGGCTAGATGCTTAGCGCACGGGGACGTTCTATAACGTCCTGCTTCTGGCACCGGCTCACGAACGGAGCCGGTACCAGAAGCAGCGGCTGTCAGCTGTCTAGTACAGCTGACAGCCTGCGCTAACACCCGCGATCGGAGCCGGCTCCGATCGCGGGTGTTAACCCCTTACACGCCGCGGTCAAACATGACCGCGGCGTGTAAGGGTGTAAGCGCTGTGGATCGGATCCCCCGTGCCGCTTACCGGGGGATCCGATCCTCTGCCGGGCAGCTCCGAGGACTGGCATGTGCCCCGGAGCTGCCCGGTCTCCATGGCAGCCAGACCCCTTCCGGGTCTGGCTGTAAACTGTCTGAGCATGCGCAAGCTTGCTCAGACAGTTTACACTGCTCTACAATAAAATAGTATTGTAGAGCAGTGTATTGAACTTAAACCAGTGATCAGAGCATCACTGGTTTAAGTTCAAGTATGTATAAGTAAAAATATGCAAAAACAGTTAACACTACACATTATAATAAATAAAAAATTAATACATAAAAATATAAGCCCCTAAAATGTCACTTTCCCATAAAAAAACTTAATAAAGTATAAAAAACATAAAAACACAAAAAAACCCCGCATATTTGGTATTGCCGCGTCCGTAACAATCTGCATAATAAAACAGAATTGTTACTGGACCCGCACGGTAAACGCCGGAGGAAAAAAACGCAAAAAACGTTCCGAAAAAAGATAATTTTTAATTAATACCCTATAAAAAATGCTCTAAAAAGTGATTTAAAAAATGTTATGCACTCCAAAATAAGCCCACTAAAAAGAACAACTGTTCTCGCAAAAAATAAGCCCCTAACAAGATTTATCTGCCAAAAAATAAAAAAGTTATGCATATAAAAAGATGGTGATGCTAAAATGAATAAGATTTTCTCCAAATTAGTTTTTATTCAGTACAATTGAATAAAATACACAAAACCCCCACATATTTGGTATCCCTGCGTCCGTAACAATCTGTATAATAAAACAGAATCGTTATTAGATCCGCAAAGTGAACCCCGTAAAAAACAACCTAAAAAAACTCTCTCTGATAAAGATGATTTTTTATTAATGCCCTTTAAAAATGCTCTAAAAAAGTGATTTTAAAAAGTTACGCAATCTAAAATAAGACCACTAAAAAGAGCTATCATTCTTGCAAAAAATAAGCCCTTAAACAGATTTTTGAGGTGAAAAATAAAAAAGTTATGCATATGTAAGTCGGTGATGCTAAAATTAACAACAATTTTGCCAAATTACTTTTTATTCAGTAAAAATGGGAAAAAATAAAAAAATATATATAAATGAAGTATTTTCATAAACGTGGCGACCCAAAGAATAAAAATAATATACTATTTTCATGGTATGGTTAACGGCCAAAAAAAAAAAACACATAAAAATTTTCCTAAAAATTGATGATTTTCATTTCCTCCACCAACAAAGAGTTAATTAAATCTCACCAATTAGCTATAGATGCCCCAAAATTATGTATTAGAAAAGTGCATCTCATGTGGCAAAAGAAATAAGCCCCTATAGGTCCTCATTAAAAAAAAGAAAAAAATTATAGCCTGTACAATGTGACAGCAAATCTGCTCCGGATGGCGCCTCCTTCCCTTCTATGCCCGGCCGTGCGCCCATACAGCAGGTTACCACCACATGTAGGGTATCGGTGTACTCGGGAGAAATTGCGTATCAAACTTTGTGGAGCCTTTTTTCATTTTATCCATTACAAATGTTTAATTTTCCACCCAAAATGAGTGTATTGTGAAAAAATATTGCAATTTGCAGACTCCACCTCCATTTTGTTTTAACCCCTATAAAACACGTAAAGGGTTAACAAACTTCTTAAAAGTGGTTTTTCATACGTTGAGGGGTGTAGTTTCCACAATGGGGTAATTTACGAGTCTCGCTATTATTTAGGCCTCTCAGTGTCAATTAGAAACTGTGCAGGTCCATCTAAATACAGGTTTTGGCGATTTTACAAAAAATGTGAAAAATGGCTCCCAAATTCTGAGCTTCATAACATTCTAGTAAAATATGTGGAATCTGAAAAAACCATGCCAACATAAAGCAGACATTTGGGAAATGTAAGTTATGAATTTATTTGGGTGCTATGACTTTCTGAATCAAAAGTAGAGAATTTAGAACATTGAAAATAAAGAATTTTTCAACATTTTTGCCAAATTTTGTTTTTTTTCATAACTAAACGCAAAAGATTTCATCCAAATTTTTAAACTAATTTGAAGTACAATGTGTCACGAGAAAACAATCTCAAAATCCCCTGGATATCTCACAGCGTTCCAAAGCTATAACCACTTATAGTGACACAGGCCAGATTTGAAAAATGGGGCCGCGTCCTTTAGGCCAAAAGATGCTGTGTCCCGTAGGGGCTAAAGTGGCATGAGTTGGGCAAAATACTTTTGTCACTCCAATGGCATATTTGATAAATTGCAATACAATTGTTTCTCTGCACTACTCACTTTGTATTACATTTGAGCCAGCACCTTAGTGGTTAAAATGCTCATACAAACCTACATACATTCTTTGAGGGGTGCCCTTTCCAAAATAGGTTCACTACTTGGGGGTTTCTATTGTACTGGTACCTCGGGGGTACCCCCCATTACCAATCTAGTGAAAACGAAGCTTGAAAACCTAAATTGTGCTTCTTTATTCCTGACCCCTGCCGTGTGCCCAGCCTGTAAATTATTGGCACATGTGTGGTATTGCTGTACTCGGGACAACCCGCAGAATGATTTTTGGGGTGTTTGTCTAAAGTGGCATGGGTTGGGCACAGTACATGAGGCACTAAAATGACATTGAGATAAAAACACAATTTTTACTCTGCACCATTTACTTTGCACTCAATTTTGGCCAGCGTGTTGGGGGTTAAAATGCTCATACAAGCCTACATACATTCTTTGAGGGGTGCCCTTTCCAAAATAGGTTCACTACTTGGGGGTTTCTATTGTACTGGTACCTCGGGGGTACCCCCCATTACCAATCTAGTGAAAACGAAGCTTGAAAACCTAAATTGTGCTTCTTTATTCCTGACCCCTGCCGTGTGCCCAGTCTGTAAATTATTGGCACATGTGTGGTATTGCTGTACTCGGGACAACCCACAGAATGATTTTTGGGGTGTTTGTCTAAAGTGGCATGGGTTGGGCACAATATATGACGCACTAAAATGACATTTTTGAGATAAAAACGCAATTTTTACTCTGCACCATTTACTTTGCATTTAATTTTGACCAGCGTGTCGGGGGTTAAAATGCTCACCACAACCACCGATAATTTCTTTGAGGGGTCTAGTTTCCGTAATGGTATCATTTATTGGGGGTTTCTATTGCACTGGCACCTCACCGGCCCTGCCAACATGACATGGCACTCCAAATCCAAACATGTGAAAACGGAGCTGGAAAATCAAAATTTCACTTCTTCCGTTTACATCCCTTCTGTGTGCCCAGTCTGTAAATTATTGGCACATGTGTGGTATTGCTGTACTCAGGACAAATTTGCAGAATGATTTTTGGGGTGTTTGTCTAAAGTGGCACGGGTTGGGCACAGTATATGAGGCACTAAAATGACATTTTTGAGATAAAAACGCAATTTTTACTCTGCACCATTTACTTTGCATTTAATTTTGACCAGCGTGTCGGGGGTTAAAATGCTCACCACAACCACCGATATATTCTTTGAGGGGTCTAGTTTCCGTAATGGTATCATTTATTGGGGGTTTCTATTGCACTGGCACCTCACGGGCCCTGCCAACATGACATGGCACTCCAAATCCAAACATGTGAAAACGGAGCTGGAAAATCAAAATTTCACTCCTTCCGTTCTCATCCCTTCTGTGCGCCCAGTCTGTAAATTATTGGCACATGTGTGGTATTGCTGTACTCGGGACAACCCGCAGAATGATTTTTGGGGTGTTTGTCTAAAGTGGCATGGGTTGGGCACAGTATATGAGGCACTAAAATGACATTTTTGAGATAAAAACACAATTTTTACTCTGCACCATTTACTTTGCATTCAATTTTGACCAGCGTGTCGGGGGTTAAAATGCTCACCACAACCACCGATAAATTCTTTGAGGGGTCTAGTTTCCGAAATGGTGACATTTTGGGGGGTTTTCTATTGTACTTTTACTTCAGGGGCTCTTCAATTACACTGTGGCACCACAAAATATTTGCAGCCAAATTGGCCTTCCAAATTCCCGGTATCGCTAACTCTGTTCTGGACATCGATGTGCGGGGAAACAGCAGCTGACATCCACATGTCTGGTATTGCCGTACTCGGAAGAAGCAGGGCAAGAAATTAGGAATATATATTTACCTCAAATTCCTTCTGAATGTATCCGTTTTAGGGCTAAATTGGAAAGATTGAAATCAAAAATTGAAATTTCAAAATTTCCACTCCATTTTCATATGCTTCCGGAAAAATAATTAAAGGGTTAACAGACTTCTTAAATGCTGATTTGAATAGGTTGAGATGTTAGGTTCATAAAATGGTGTTACTTGTGGGGGTATATAGTACATAAGCCTTTATACGGCACTTCCAAACTGAATTGATCACCAAAAAGTTCGCATTTTTCAAATTCCAAGAAAATCTGAGAAGTTGCTACTAAAACTTCAAACCTTCTCACATCCATAAAAATAATGGAAACGTAAAACAAATTATGGATATAAAAAGAAGACCAATGGCAAAAGGTTTCTATCAAAAAAAATTTGTGGTATCACTTTTTGTCTAAAAATTATAACATTTGAAACTTTGAAAATAGTCATTTTTTTCAAATTTTTCCTAAATTTTTGAATTTTTACCCCCCAAAAAAGGAACGGATCACTGAAATGACACTACTAACATAAACTACAATGTCTCACGAGAAAACAATCTCAAAATCACAGAGATATCTTAAAGCGTTGAAAAGTTATTACCACAGGAAGAGACACTGGTCAAATTTCCAAAAAAAGTTGCGAGCCTTAACCTGCAAACAGGCTGCGTCCTTAAGGGGTTAAACAATCCATTATGCTTAATAAACAATAGACCCATGAGAAATGCAAAAAAGCTGCTGAATTGCTATAAAAAAATATTCTATTAATGGCCTTCTCTGCAAGCTATGGGCAGTCTCAAGGGACATGGTCTAGTGCTTGCTATATTTTTGGCCATCTGCCATGGTATCAAATTTGAATACGGGCAATAAGTAGTCAGAGGCCATAAAAGACCTACCAAAAGCAGTGCTTTTATCAGTCCCAATCACACTAGTGCCTAAGTGCAGGTCATGCCCTAACTCCCTAAAGGGTGTTCATCTATAGAATACAGACGTCCTTAATACATGGATGTGTCCCCATGAATACAGATTGTAGTTAAAAAGTAAACAAAAAATATATACTGAGGGCCTACTTCCAACTATAAATTAATAATATGCTGACAAACTATGTAAATAAACTGCACATATAGACAGCAGCCTGCCGATAGGAATAGAAGAATAACAATAATAGCACTTTATCTCTGCAGGGACATTATATTCTATGTTAGTGTGCGTTCACACACTGCAGTTAAAACTGCATCGCAATCAGCTTTGAGGTGGTTTTAGGTGCAGTTTTGTCAATTGAACGGGTGAAAGACATGAACTGAACGGGTGAAAGACATGAACTGAACGGGTGAAAGACATGAACTGAACAGGTAAATGTCATTTGTGGAGCAGGTTTCCCCTTCAAAATCAAATTCCCTCGTTCCCTGGTTTTTTCTATACCTGAAGCAACTGCTAGCACACATCCTGATAACACATTTGTGTGCATGAGGCCAATCTTGTATTTTATTCACTTAAAGGGAAGCGGTCACCAGCTTTTACCCAACAACCAGACCCCTGAAATATCCTTTCGAGAACATATTTTATGTGTTTTAGCTATATGTATCACGTATCTGGGCACAGCTGACGATGACGCTATAGAAGGGGTTACATGTGCACTATGGACACCTGAGGGTACAGTCACACGTCGCGTTTATAGCATTGCAACAGCTGAAGAGAGATTTGCCTAATTAAACAGCTGTTAACACTTGTGTTCACAAAACACTAAACTATACATCAATCTGTTCCATTTAAAGGGGTGTGCCTATGAAAGAAAATTCTCACATCTCAATTTCTCTTACACAATAAAGCTCATTTTTAACCCCTTTACAATTTTACTCAGTGTTATTGCAGTTTTAGTTCCTGTAACTCCGTGATGGTGGAGACTCTCTACGCAGACACTTCATGATCCATCTAGTTCTGTGAGCTGTCAATGTGGTTAGATTATCAGGGTACAGGTTTATATAGACTTTTACTTAGCTTCTGAACATTCTGCAAGCATCTGGTACACATAAAAAATGAGACGAGACAGAGATAACACACAATGATGCACTACCACTCTGCTACATCTCCGCTTTAACACATACACAGTGTCCCTTCCTCCCCTGGATAAAGATCGTATCTTATCTGCAACTTGTAGAGTAAACTCTACATGCTGCTTGCCAGAGTTTGTCTTGTAATGGAGGGGGGGAGGGGCTGGATGCTGAGACACTGCAGTGTGCAGACAGGAGAAGCTATTCATGAGAAGAATCAGCTTTATGGTCGGATCCCAAGGCAACCAAAATTGTGTACACCAGGAGTGATAAAGGCAGGTTGGATTTAGATATGTGAAATACTATATTTTTTGTTAATAACAGCGAATTAGAGAAGGTGTTTTATTTTGTTTTCCTGAGTATAATTTAAGAATCCCGTCTTCATGGAAATACCTCTATAAGGTGGTCATTACACTAGCGTTAGCAAAAGCAGACCCTCTTCCCCCGACAAAAGATAAAATAATAATAAACTTCACATCAGCACTAACCCGTATTTACAGCATTTTGTGTGTCTGTAGCACATCTGCTTTAGGTCTGCACTAATGGATTTCTAAAAATATCTGCATCTTTATAATAGCCCCAAATACACTGCATCTGATACAATATTTTATATCATATTAGTAACCCAACTCCAAAAGAAGTGAACGCATTTACTGAAAAATAATAATGACCACACAGAGCATTTTGTTTTCCTAAGAAACCAGCAGCATAGACAATCTGTAGTGCTTGCCTGCTAGGGTACATGAAGAGACTGGAGCAGAGTTGCTCTGTTCTGTAAGGATTTTCCTTCTGTATTAAGTGCAGGTTCCTGTTATCTATACTAAAGTTTTCAGGAAGATCTGTATGCAAATTTTCTGCGAGAAAATCCAACAGGAGGACGAAAGGTCCCCCACCAATTTTAACCACATCACCCATTTTATAAGTCAATGCCATTTTCCCAATCTCATATACACAAAGCTGAAATCTGCCATGTATAAAATAATCTCAGTTGTGGATTTTGAAACCTGCAACATGCCAATACTTTATGTAGATTACACACTTTGTAACAAATAAGGTAAAATCTAAGGCAAACCACCGTCATTCAGCATTTATATTCTTTGCTGCCGTATAATCGTGAAACTTTACATGAAAATCCACATTAAATCAATTCCTATGAATATGTAACCAAAGGGTATTTTTTTTACATACTGCTTACAGGGACTCTGTCACCAGATTTTACCCCATTACCAGTACCCTCAGAAAGGATATGAAATGTTCTTTTTAAAATTCCCTCTTATGTGAAATATCACCCATTTACCTATAAAAAAAATATCCATTTGAAGTACATGTGTAAATGAGCAGAGAAGAGTCATATTTGCCTGAGATGAGTTAAGTTTAGAGGCTGCAGGGGACCATTACTTCAGATGCCTCTATCTTTAGTTCTATAGTATATAAAACATGCCTTTGTGTCATACTACCAATATATCGGTGTAAACCCTGCACTTATCGCCACCTACTTGTGGGCTCCCTCAGCCCACTGATAAATTGGTATGAATTGTATAAGTTTACTTGATACTACTACAATATTTGTCACTTCAGACTACCCTATCTCCTGTTCTATAGCACCTAGAAACATGCTTTTGGTGTCATATTAAAGAGAATCATCACAGACATGAGCTACAGACAGTTTGACAAAAATCTTGCTAATGTGATCTGCAGATACAGATCCAGTTCCATTATAAAAAGCATTTTCTAGGTGCTATAGAACCTAAAATAGGGATGTGTGAAAAGATGCACCCCCTGCAGCCTCTAAACAGGACAAATTTCATTTTTCTATACCCATTTACATGACTGTGGATAAGACAAACAAGAAAGATTTGAAATAAAAGAGGAAATTCTAGTAAGGACACATGAGGATGGTATTAGCTTAAAGTGGTCAAATCTGTTGCCAAAGTCCCTTTAAAGGGGTTTTCCCACCAAACAAGGTAGGTCCTATTCACAGGATCATTGGATGCCGAACCCTCAATAACAGTGAAGGGGGCTTTTTGACAGATAGCATCAATTCAGTGCAAAACTTTCCGCCTCCATGACTTTATGCAACCAAAGTTCATTTTTTGGATTATGCCACCCCCATGACCATGAAAGAAACATGATCTACAATGTGTTCAGCTGCTTGACAACATACTGCTAGTGCTCAATTAAGACAATTTCCCTTTAAAGGATTCTCCTCTTTCTTGTACCTTTGGTGCTGAATAATCTATGTGTGCTACATAAATTTGCTGCGTAATCTATGTGCGCTATATAAATTATGTTCAATTTCAAATGGCTTTGTTATTTTTACTTAATTCTGTGGTATCTGTCAGGAAAGTGTCCTCCTTTATAGGATGCAGTTCACACAGATCACCCAAGAAGTTCTGCTCTGTACATATGTCACCTGACAAAGTCTTTACGGCAGCATCTATAGGCCTATGGCTCTATACTAAGGGACCACAAGCCTAGAGACGCTGGTATATATGATCTGTTCATGAAGCTCACACGTGTGCGTGTGGCCTTACAGTGAAGTACAACCTACCTGAAAGCTGCCTATGAACCATTCACAGGTACATTTTATACATATACTTGGAAAATTCTGCAAGAAATAGAAACCTCTCAGACATGAGTATTTTCAATGTGAGTAGATACGGGGGGTACACATTTAATTTATGATTTCTTTGGGATTATGATACTGCAGGTCCATCCTCCATGGAAAAACATTTCATATGGTTATATGACTGCACTCTAATGTGATCGTCTACATGGAATAATATCCCTGAAAAGTATTTGGATTTCACCCTAAGTGACAAACCACCTTCTTCAGAGAAAATGTCATTGTTTAACGATTTTAGCCTCTAAAAATAAGCTTTCCCCTATTATTGGAAGCAGCCGCCTGTGGGTGGGATGTATGTCCAGAAGGAGAGGCGTGCACGCTGCTATCTGGCCTCTGCACACTACTGCTGATGTGTTATTCTGCAGCCCCACAAACAATGAGCAGGAGAACCTACATATAGATGTATATGAGGAGTCTGACCTCAAGCTACTTCTTACATCATTCATCTGGATTTCTCTAATTTTATTTACCTTTAATAGGGAAAAAAATATCAATAAAATGTTTTGCTTACCTTTAATGGCTAATGTTTATTTTGGTTGCCTATAAAATATTCATGTACAGATATGTACTGGGATGTTACAGAGGTCACATCTATAGCATGACCTTTCCTTATTGAAAGGGACTCTATCACCAGATTTGACCCCATTATACTTCTAGCCCCCTCAGGTAAGGTATGAAATGTCCTTTCTAGTCTTACCTTTATCATGTAAAATGACACCCGTTTACCTTCTAAAAAATCCTCCAAAGTCATGTGAAAATGAGCAGAGAAGAGTCATATATTGCCAGAAATGTCAGTCAGATGCCTCCATCTAATTCTATAGTATGTAAAAACATGATTTTGTGTCATACTACTAAACC
This sequence comes from Engystomops pustulosus, assembly GCF_040894005.1. Classification (NCBI taxonomy): domain Eukaryota; kingdom Metazoa; phylum Chordata; class Amphibia; order Anura; family Leptodactylidae; genus Engystomops; species Engystomops pustulosus. The sequence goes on along the minus strand of NC_092411.1, from coordinate 66,814,864 downwards.
CTGCACTTATCGCCACCTACTTGTGGGCTCCCTCAGCCCACTGATATATTGGTATGAATTGTATAAGCTTATTTGCTAATACTACAATATTTGCCATACCTAATAATTGCATACCTATATTTTGTGGCTCTAGTGCAAAATAGTGAATGACAATCCTAATGAATTATGGTAGGTGAGGGGGCATGTATCTTTTATTAATGATTGTGAACAGATACATTTAGAATATTTAAGGTAAAATTAACTGTATGTTGCCCTTATTTTTTAATAAATATTCAGATACTTGTACAAGTTCGCCTTTTGTTTCTATTTCACCTATACTGTGGAGAAGTAAGTAGTACTAAGGAATATACTGGGCTCTTTTTGAGCCCTTCCATTTCATTCTGGAGATGGAGCAGTTACCTCTTGGACTAAAATTTTGAGATTTATTGCAATTTCATAAATGTCCCAGATGGAATCGCCCTTTAAAAAGTCATAATGTAACATCCCTGTAGCAAACAGATGTTTTCAGCATTTTACTACATAAAAACAACATATACGGTAAACTTGTTTTCATTTAGATTGTTAAATAACACAAAGACACCACCCACCCAATTTTACAATCCGCAGCTCTAAAATGCTTTATTAAAACAATTACACAACAGTCATTATTCTTGATGTATTCAGCAGCTATAAGTCGCTCAGAAGAACAGACAGTGGGAGTCAAACATAAGGAGAAAGCAATTAGCACCTCAGCACCCGGCCCCAAAGAAGATGGAAAACAACGTGGTTAACAAGACTTTACTGGTAATATTCTCCTGTGCGCAAATATAATAGGCTAAAAATCCATAAAATATTGCATTACACAAAACTGCTTCCTTCTTCACATGAGTAAAACATCAAAAATGTCCTCTCATTGCCAATTCAGCAGTTTCGGAGGCAAAAGATGCTGGTTGACTCCCATACTAAAACGGTCCGATCTAGACGGCCATATTAGAGCTGGGAACAAGCTCTAGGAATATTCCAAGAACTTGCACAAATTGAGAGCTCACAGCTCACTACCATCCTGCAGAAGGCCCTCAACTCCATCATGTTTTTTAACCATATTTCCTAGGGAGGGGGAGTTATACTATCCCCTCTCAGGACCCCCGATTCAGCACCCTGACACCACCTGCCTATGTGGCCCAGTGTAATGCACTGTGGACAGCCAGACACCCACTACAGCAGCAGTTGCAGGCTGAAAGGAGTACAAAGCTGTCAATTTCAACCACTCCCTAGGCCATAATAGGCCATATTATGATCATGGATGTTCTTCCAACCGAACAGTATGCAGTGTGGCAGCATTTTACTGAAGGAGACCACCTTCATTTAGAAATACTGTTTCCATAAAATGATGTACTTAAGTCTGGAACTAGATTCATGGGGTATATAGCAAGGAAGCGTCGATGCAATTGTCATGATGTGAAGGTCTATATGATTTATCAAAACATCCACAATGTGCTGCATATTCCAACACCTTTCCTTGTACTCGTTTTTTATAAATGTATTTACATTGTTAACAACTTGTGCCTACGGTAGTTGCTCTACTGAGATAACTGAACAAATAGTTTCACCTTAACTCCCCACAGGTATCACGGAGCCACAGGCACCCATGATCCTAAACTGTCGAGCACCCCATGAACAACTCGTGAGTGTTCTGAGAAAGTTTTGCCTATTTTTCTATTTGTCACTGCTTTCTGCCTAATCCACTGGTTTACAAGACACACTCCACCTCCACGTGGAGTTGGCCGGGACGAGTGTAACAGCAGTAGCTATAGTAGTGTAACAGCAGTAGCTATAGACTGGGCCAGTTCCAGAGACAGGTTATAACGTAATTCTACAGCGGGCCGGAGCCCCTTAGTATATCTGGCAAAATCTCCTTAAATTTTTCAATTATAGAGTAAAATGTATTGGCAAATCTTCTCCTATAAGACCACACACCACAGGCAGTCTCTAGACTGTTCACTTGACTCTCTCATGGCTTACGGCCATCGCTAGAACAAACATAAAATATTATGCACAACTGTTTCAATGCAACACTACGCAGGTTGTAGTTTAATGGGACTTGATTGCTTTGTGAACTATGGACTGTATTTTCCTGACTGAACATAGGTCCAAACTCTTATTGTCATAGTCACCCCTTCCATTCTGAGCATGATGACAGCACAGGACAATAGTCCCACAGGGAGGCACCTATGATGCTGTGAGTCTACGATGCTCCCTGCACAGTGTCTGAGAAATACAACTGACATATAGGTTTCTTTTTCATGGACCAAACTTGGCAGTGTGAAATGGCCCAAAGGTTGTAGACAAACTGGCTAACATGCTGCCAAAAAGAGTGCCAACATAGAGATCAGATTGAAGGCACCAAAAACTACCAATTCTCATGGCCTGGCAGTGAGTAGACATCCAGTAGCTACATCTACATAAAGTGATACAATCCTATGTCACTACATGGAAAAGAGCCCTAACACTCACTAGGACAGTCACACATGGGTGCAAGCATCTGCATGGACACTGCCCACATTCACCATGCCCTGGTATCTCATGGCTGTATTATCCCCCAGGCTCAAGCCCTACAGATATCCTAGTGCTGAAATCAACATGAGCTCATTCTGTCAGAGACACAGCCTGAAAACCTTCACCAGAGGGAGGCCGAATATTAGGGGGCTCATCATTAGGAAGCAGAGAGAGAACAGCACCTGCTCTCTGAGCCAAATAAGAGCTCTGTACAAAGGCCTCAACCACCCAGAGTGGGATCCATGTGCAGCCATCCTCGGACAAAGGCTCATTGGAAAACATCTCTGACCTAGAGATCCAGTCTGAGCCGGGGCAGGGTGGGGATATGCCAGCTGTACCACTCAGAGGCTGATCTCATCAGGACCACACGGCATCATGGGCAGACATCACTCTACACAAACTTACATTACTATGTACAATACAGCGAGACATGTCACCAGAGTGCAGGGAGTGTCCTGGATCATCTGTACATCCAGTGTCTGCTGTATTGTAAGGGTAATGCCAGGCAGATGGCATATACATGATAGTTATCACACAGGAGGTGATCCTGATCAGCCACATACATTACATCGGATTGTGATGAAGTGCTGAGATCACAGGGAGCACCCCACATATAGGACTGATCCCATGTACCCCAGGACGTAATGGGGTGACAAGGGTCTGGAGGTGCCCTCAGAGGTCATCACTAGTCTATGCACAGAGCAGATCTATCCTGTGATACACACTGTACACATCCCGGCCTCTACACATGACGTATAATACAATATACCTGGCCTATGGAAACCTATGGAGGCCACACACAGCGGGGGCCCTGCCTACCTCCAGGTCGGTGTCCCCGGCCTCCGTCACCCCGATCTCGCTCGGCAGTTCAGCCAAATCTGTGACCCGAATCAGCCCGTCATGTAAAAAGATGGTCTCCTCCTTCACCGACAGCCACTGAGCAGAGTCCCCGGCCGCCACCGAGCCCATGTCTTCCGTGTAGTCAGCCTGCGGGCCGCTCCCTTATCCCCTGTCTGTCACTGACACCCGGTGACCCGCAGCATCACACAGGCACAGGGTGGGGCAGCCGCCGCTCAGATCCTCGGCCTGTGCCCGCCCCTTCTAGGCAAGGGTTAAAAAAGAGACCCTCCTACTAACGGGTGTAAGGACACTGTCCCGGTACCCGCCCGGCTCACACACACCGGTGCCCGGGACCGCAGCAGCAGCGGCACAGCTGTCACGGAGACGCCATATTGGCTGGAGAGGCGATCCCAGCGTGCACCGCGCCGCCTGTACCTGCTGCTGAGAGCAGAGCGGCCCCGGGGAGGCAGCAGTCACCCTGCGAGGGGCAGCACCACTGGCTCTGTGTCTTCATGTCACTTATCACAGGGACTAGCAGGAAGGAAGAAAATGAGTGGGCATTATTAATAATATTATTAATGTAACTAATTGATAAAAATAAATAGTAAAAAGAACAGTTGGTCTCCCAAGCTGCCCGAATGCCCTACCCTAGACTATCAAACTGATACACAACCACCCACGTTTCAATGTACCCTAAAAACCCATCTCTTCGGAACATATAGGGGTTTATTTAGTAAGGGTCCTGCGGCCGCATTTCCGTCACGTTTTCCGCGGTTTTCGGGGATTGCGCCGCCGGGACAGGTATTTAGTAGGAGATTGTGTCGCACGCGATTGGATTTTGACGCAATGGCGCTCTTTCACACTTGCGTTTTTCACGTGCGTTTTCTGCGCATGCTTAGAACTTGCATTGCACTCTGACCCATTGTAATCAATAAGCTTTTTCATACTTGCCTTTTTTCACACGCACACTTTTTTTTAAAGCACGTTTAAATCCCAGCATGTTCTACTTTTGCAAGTTACGCATGTGAAAAACGCACCATACAAGTCTATGGAGATGCATCAAAAACGCATTGCATTTTGAGACACACTAGGAGAAAAGATAGAACACGTTTGGCCCACGGACGTGTGTCCCTTTAGTAAAGGGAGGGGTACTGGATGAGCATACAGTAGTGTCTTATAATGTCTCCAGTTTATACCAGCGTGCAAGTCAGCAATATACTGCAATAGAATAGTATATTGAGAGCGTTTAGACTTCCTAACGTTAAAGTACCCTAGGAGGCCTAAAAAAGTGTAAACTAGTGACAGAGATTTTTATCTATGGCTTAAACCGCCCTTATTAGTTGTAAAGGTGACTTTCAAATTAACTCTTTCATGGCTGCCCGGTACCAGGAACGAGAGCATAAAACCCAAGACACATCAGTCTCTTAGTAAATGTAGAATCTCCCCCCAGTTTATTAGCCCTCAGCTGCATATATCAAAGAGAACATCATCATCAAAGGGGCAATGCTATTGGCCATAATGAATTTACCAGGACATTCTCTGAAAAGGTTAACTATTTCTTCTCAGAGGCCTTGCTTATACTAATTGGCCTTGTGTTAGCTCTGTATAAGTCATAACATGGCCTTCAAGCAGAGAGGAGCAAGAACACAGTGAATTCTAAACACTTTCACACTGGATGAAGTTTGAATAGTGACATAGCTGTACACAGGTCAAAAGCACCCCCGGCTAAAACTAAAATGTCTGCTTGATTTTCAAAATAGCTTCTGTTTGGTCCAAGATGGCCGCTGTAGAGGAATATTTCATTAACATTCCCCCCTATTTGAGACTTGCAGACCTATAACCTCCTAAAGCAACCTCCTCAAACTCCAGGTACCTTCAGGTTTGCACACTCAAATCACATCACTGAGTTCCCATAGTTCATAGGTTTGTAAACAGGCTGGTTCTCCAACAGGCAGCATCATCCTCTGCTCCGGGCTCTTCTCCTGTCGTGGTTCTTACCGCCTGGAAGGCCATCTGAGACATGGTGGACTTGATGAGGGGGACCACACAACACGCAATAAGTGACAAGAGCAAAATCACAATCCCCAATATCACCCCCACTTAAAGGAAACCCTTCCAATCCCCCAACTACAAAGTGAAGGACAAAGTGTCCACTCCAGATTTTCTCTTGAGTTCCCGGGACAGTCCATCAATCTTTTCAAGAGCATGGGTAATGGATCCATAGGGGGCGATGTCATCCAGGATGTACATGCAACAAGCCGCTCCCACCATCTTAAAGACTCCTCCATTCTCAGCAAGAATCATGTCCAAAGCCATGCGGTTCTGGGAAGCATCTTGGATATAATTCACAAATCTCTCTAACTTCACAGACGTGTCACGGTCAGCAGAACTTGGAAAGGACCATCGTAGCGAGGCTCCAGACTCTCTCTCTGGTGCGTCTCTCTACCACCACGTAGTCTCCAGGCTTCAAGTTATGCGTCCTGAGGTCTCTGGATCTGAAAAGGAATCAGAAACACTTTTCCAAGGCCTGGCTCAACTGTGTGGCATGTCCCACCTAGTTTCCTGCCATCAGCTATACAGTCTATAGAAAGTAGGGGCCTAGTCTGGGTGCACAGCCAAAAAGGACTTCAAAGGGGGCAATCCCATCTTTCTGTTAAGGGTGGTCCTAACTAAATAGAGGACAGCAGGAAGGCACTCGGGCCATGGTTTCTCTGTTACTTCCATGGCCTTCCTGGATCTCTAACTTAAGAGTGCCGTTTAGTTTTTCAATTCCACCACTAGCCTGGGAAGTGTAAGGGGTGTGTAGGAACTGTTCTACACCCAAGAGGGACAAGGTTTCAGGTCTTTACCTGTCCAGTGAAGTGGGTTCTGCGACCGGACTCTATGGTCTCTGGAAGTCCAAACCTGCAGAAAAATCTCACCAACATCTTGGCTGCAGCTCTGGCAGTAACCTTGGTCATGGGAAAAGCTTCTGGCCACCCTGGAAAGAGATCAATGCACACAAGCACATATTCCTACGTACCACTTTTTGGTAGCTGGATAAAATCCATCTGCAGTCGCTGGAAGGGATACAGCAGCTTTGGTGTCACCTTCTGTGGGGTCTTTACCACCTTCACCGGGTTGTTGTGGCCAGAGACTATACAGGCTCTCACTAGTCTAGTGACAGGGGTAGTAACGCCTGTGGCAAACCACTTGCGGTTTATGAGCACTAGCATGGACATTTTGGATGTGTGTGTGTGTCCGTGGGCTACTTGACTTACTGTTGGGTGCAGGGCTCCGGGCATGCATACCCTCTCTCCCAGCATCCAGGTCGCATCGGCATCTGGGCTCCAGCTTTCCTCCACACTTCCTTCTCTTCTGATGACACTCGGGCCAACAGGGACTGGAACACCTGTGGATCAAACTTTTTAAGCTCATAACTCACCGCTGAGACTTCAGGACAGTCTCTGGGCTCCATCTGTGCAGCTACCTTCGCCATCCTGTCGACCACATACTTGCCCTTGGCTTGTGGAGTTACCAAATTGTGTGTGCTTTTACTTTTACTATCCCCACCTCTTGTGGAAGTAAGAGAGCATCCATGAGCTCTTTAATCAGCGTGCCATGCTTAAAAGGGCATCCCTGCAGAAGTGTGGAAATCTCTAGCCTTCCATATGGGTTTATAGTCATGTTTAGACCCCAGAACTATACCTTGAGTATAGATTTTTGCCCTTTTACCTTCCACCAGCTGTAGCGCTTCCCTGAGTGCCATCACTCCACCTCATGCGCTGACCTGTGTGGAGGGAGTGGTTCTGTTTTTACTACCTCATGTGCGCCACTGACCACTGTATATCCAGCATAGAACCATCTGTCTTCTCCAGCAGACCTGGAGCCATCTATGAGAAAAAACTCAACATCTGGGTTAAACACCCTTCTCTCCCCCCACACCCAAATCCTGTAAGACTGGGGACAAAACGGCAGGATTCAGGGCTGTGCACCTTGTCAGTGTGACATTCTTGGGCATCAGGAGTCTGAGCTGTCTGAACATTGCTCAGATGCTTGGGCTGTACAGTCATGGCCATAAGTTTTGAGAATGACACAAATATTATATTTTCACATGATCTGTTGCCCTCTGGTTTTTATGTGTGTTTGTCAGATGTTTTTATCACATACAGAAATACAAGTGCAATCATATTATGAGTAACAAAAGCTTTTATTGACAGTTAGAATGAGTTAATGTGGCAAGTCAATATTTGCAGTGTTGACCCTTCTTCTTCAGGACCTCTGCAATTCTCCATGGCAGCTCTCAATCAACTTCTGGACCAAATCCTGACTGATAGCAGTCCATTCTTGCACAATCAATGCTTGTCATTTTGTTAATTTTTGTTTGTCCACCCGTCTCTTGATGATTGACCACAAGTTCTTAATGGGATTAAGACCTGGGGAGTTTCCAGGCCATGGACCAAAAATCTCTATGTTTTGTTCCCTGAGCCATTTAGTTATCACCTTTGCTTTATGGCAAGGTGCCCCATCATGCTGGAAAAGGCATTGTTGATCACCAAAATACTCTTATTCTGGTATCATTCTTTATTCATGGATGTGTTTTTAGGCAAGACTGTGAGAGAGATGATTTCCTTGGCTGAGAAGCCGCCCCACACATGAATGGTTGCAGGATGCTTTACAGTTGGCATGAGACAAGACTGGTGGTATCGCTCACCTTGTCTTCTCCTAACAAGCTGTTTTCCAGATGTTCCAAACAATCGGAAAGAGGATTCATCAGAGAAAATGACTTTACCCCAGTCCTCAGCAGTCCACTCCCTGTACCTTTTGCAGAATATCAGTCTGTCCCTGATGGTTTTTCTGGAGAGAAGTGGCTTCTTTGCTGCCCTCCTTGACACCAGGCCTTGCTCCAAGAGTCTCCACCTCACAGTGCGTGCATTTCCCCCACACCTGCCTGCTGCCATTCCTGAGCAAGTTCTGCACAGCTGGTAGCCCCATCCCTAAGCTGAAACACTTTTAAGAGACGTCCTGGCGCTTGCTGGTCCTTCTTGGGTGCCCTGAAGCCTTTTTGGCAACAATGGAACCTCTCTCCTTGAATTCCTTGATGATGCTATTGATTGTTGACGGAGTTGCAATCTTTCTAGCTGCGATACTCTTCCCTGTTAGGCCAGTTTTGTGCAGTGCAATGATGACTGCACGTGTTTCTTTACAGATAACCATGGTTAACAGAAGAGAAACAATGATGCCAAGCACCAGCCTCCTTTTAAAGTGTCCAGAGGTGTGATTCTTACTTAATTATGACAGATTTATCTCCAGCCCTGTCCTCATCAACACCCACACGTGTGTTAATGGAGCAATCACTGAAACAATGTTAGCTGCTCCTTTTAAGGCAGGCCTGCAATGAAGTTGAAATGTGGTTTGGGGAAAAAAGTTCATTTTCTAGGCAAATATTGACTTTGCCATTAATTGCTTTTAACACACAGGTCAAAAGCACCCCCGTCTAAAACTAAAATGTCCGCTTGATTTTCAAAATGGCTTCTGTTCCCTTTACCTAGGGCGGCACGGTGGCTGAGTGAGTAGTGCTTCTGCCTTGCAGCACTGGGGTCCTGGGTTCGAATCCACCCAGGTCAACATCTGCAAAGAGTTTGTATGTTCTCTCCGTGTTTGCGTGGGTTTCCTCCGGGTACTCCGGTTTTCTCCCACACTCCAAAACATACTGGTAGGTTGTTTAGATTTTAAGCCCCATGGGGACAGGGACCAATTTGACCTGCTTTGTGCAGCGCTGCGTAATCTGTGTGCGCTATATAAATAAAGAATTATTATTATTACCTAGAACGGATATAAAAATAAATTAACCTCTTAACGCTCCATGACGTTTATACTGTATATACATCATTGAGCACTACAAAAAATATGAAGAGGGCTCACACCACATATTGCAACAAACACCCACTACTAGCACCCCTTTATCAGTGCTAGCACCGATCGTGGGCCATCTTTGATTTTGATTGGCACTCCCTGTGATGTCATCGGGGAGCTACAATCTGTTGCCATGTCAGTCTCTGGTCTTTGTAACTGGGCTGTCTCATATTAGCACATATATTAGAATGTGCAATTTCCACACTGTAATAGATGATGTGGAAAATCTTCATCTACTGCCATACTGTAATATGGCAGTATATGGTAGAATCAATCAGACAACCTAGGATTAAAGTACCCTAGGGGATCTGAACTATAGTTTAAAAATGAATAAAACCTAAAGGTACAAATCACCCCCCTTTCCCTAGAACTGATAGAAAAATAAATAACCCAGTAAAAAAAAAAAAAAAAAAAGTAAGCTATCACCGCGTCCCAAAATGTCCAGTCTATCAAAATATAATAATGGTATTTCCGGTGATGACCCCTGTAATGGAAAATAGCGCCCAAATGCGCCCACATTTTTTTCCATTTTTCAACATATAAAAAAGATAACAGAAGGTGATCAAAAGGGTCATACAATCCTACCGAATGCAAGTAGACGTGTTATTTGGAGCGCACTGTGAAAGTTGTAAAAACCGAACCTTCAAGAAAAATGTGCAAATGCGTTTTTTTCACTAATTTCACCGCGTTTGGTATTTTCCCTGCTTCCGAGTACAAGGCACGAAATAATAAATACTGTACAATTTGGTATGTAGAAATAAGCCCTCATGCAGCTCTGTACACGGGAAAATGAAAAAGCTATAGATCTTTTGAAGGTGGGGAGGAAAATTGAACAAATAAAGGTTACGTCCTTTTGGGGTTAAATAAGTTTAAGAAAAATCCTAAACATGTTAGGTATCGCTGTGTCCCACAAGTCTCAGCAGTGAATCCTGCAATGGAAATTGCACCCAAATGTCAAGAATGTGACTTTTTTCACTATTTTGCAACACATAAAAATTTAAGTAAAAGTGATATAAGGTAATACAGTTCCCAAAATGATAGCATTGAAAATACAATCTTGCTCCACAACAAATGACATCTAACTCATCTCTGTACAACCAAAATATGGAAAAAGTATTGGCGCCAGGATGAATTACACCTCCAATTCTATTGCCTCCCATTCAACATTTCGTCTGCACCACGTGTATTACCAAAGCTCTTGCGAGCAGGGACCTCACTCCTTTTGTTCCATATGAAAGTTTGTGCTCTGTCATGTTTTATTATATTTGTATTTGTCCCCTAATATTTGTAAAGCGCTACGGAATATGATGGCGCTATATAAATAAAGATTATTATTATTATTATATTAAAGCTTGTAGTAGTTCTGACAGAAGCCCTGAGCCTAAAAGGTAGCACAATCATTCCAGACAACTGGTTTATAAGGACCTTGTCAAAGCCTCTACTCTAATCACATCTTCAGATGACTCTCCAACTCCTTCAAGATCTTCGGTTCCCGGTCAACATCAAAAAATCCTGCCTAGTCCTGTGTCAATCCCTAAAATTTCCGGGCTTCTTAATAAATACCCAGACTGTAACCTTGTCCTCAGAACAAGTTGGTGCCATTTCGAGGTATGTGCTGACACGGGACTAGAGTCTCTTTGGGAAGAGCCCAGAAGGAGGAGTCTTTGGACCAGTGGACCCTCTGGACCACCGCGGGAAATGATGATGGTACTAGCCGACACCCGGGACCGGAGTCTTAGTGGCACCTGGTCTGCACCAGAGCCCGCCGAAAAGCGGGATGGTCTTGCTGCGGCGGGGTGCCACCAAGGTCATTCCACGGGTGTGACTAGGCCCGAGGTGGCAGCCAGGGAAACAGGGGGTGTAGTACACAGTCCGAACCTGGGATGACAGCAGGAGAACGGCTTGGAAGGATGAGCTAGAACTCACAGCAGGCAGCTGGCACATGACCCAGGCAGACAGGAACGGACAGGTCCATGGAGCAGAGCTGGTGGCTTGGAGACGTCTGGGAATGCTGGAAGACACAGGACACAGGAGCGTCTGGGAACGTTGGAGACACAGGAAAGTGTCTGGGAATGCTAATGGGCTTTTTCTTCCTTAGGAGCAGCCATAGGAAGCTAGGTCTGAAAACCCTGGAGGGTTCTAGGAGAAGATCCGGCGAGACAGGAAGGGAGGTGCCAGATATAAAGGCGAGCCAGATTAGCCAGCGCCAATCAGGAGGATGCTGGCCCTTTAAGGCTAGGAGAGCTGGTGCACGCGCGCCCTAGGGAGCAAGGACGCAGCCTAGTTGGGAAGCAGGAACGCTGGAGAAGTCCAGGCCGGGGGTTTGACGCGCCACATGGAAGGGCACGGGCGGCCATGACCAGTGCAAGGACTTTTTCTTCTTTTCCCACACATACCTCATATAAAATCAGAACACATATGAACTGCAAATCTACATATGTAGTCTACCTGATTGAATGTACCCAATGCCGATTTACCTGATGTACCCAATGTTTGTATGTGCGCAACCTCAAAACCCGAATAACTGAACAGATAAATGGTGCTTATAACACCTCTCCCACTGTCTTTCGCAGCAAAACATTTCAAAGAGGCATATTCAGGATCTACCCATTTACAGCCACGGCTATTGAAAGGTTCCCCGCTCAATAGGTGGAGGTTACAGACGAGAGGCTCTCCTTACTAGAGAAGCTTGCTGGATTTTAACCTTAGGTGCAACATTTCTTAAAGGTCTCAACTACAAACAAGATTTGATGTACTTTTACTGATACTTACTTGTGTACCGATGGACTTGTTTTTTGTTTCCATCTTCCGATCATGTGACCCTCATTGGGATTACAATGAAGCGTGATGAAGTCGGTCACTCCTCTCTTACTGCACTCTTTATCACACTTGGGCTTCACTTGCTTATATGGTGCTTGGCGTACACATGTCTTTCAGTTTTTTTGTCACTTTTTGTGATCACTATGATTTTAATGTATAGCAGGAAAATGTAAGATTTTTTATCTATATCTGCTACCAGGAGTGTGGGAATTGGTGCGCTTACACACTGGTACCATGACAATTTTTATACTTTTCCACAGGTAAAATCTACAACAGCATATGGAACATATTTAACTATTTTACCGGTGTTCTAGTCTTAAAATTTTTGCAACAAGGGTTAAAAAAATACCCAAGTTTATTTTTTTGCACCTTAAAGGTGAAATTTACAGCAATAAATGCCCAACTCCAAAATACATTTTCTAACCAACATTGAGTACATACATTCTTCAAAGCCTCGAAAAACCTGAGTCCTTTGGTTCATTCTCCAACCACTTCTTGGGGTCTCTTGGGATCCCCATTTGAACCCTTACACAGCTTTTTCCTAAAGTTCCTCAACTTTAAAGGGGTTCTCCGGTCACTATATGTACTTTTTTTTTAATCAGTTCGGTTGAATTTATTATAGTTACACACCCTTACCTCACCACCCTGGGCTGTATACTTTTTTTTTCCCTTCACTTCTTAGTGCTGCAGCTGCATCACTCCAAGATTGCTGCCCCCATTCTGCAAAAAGATTACATCTCCCACAATCCCCCTGGTTAGCATAGCTTGTTCACAAAGAGGAACCTGCAGCCACCACCCCACAGCAGGGAACAAGGAGCTGACTGCACATGTCAGACAGGAGAGCAGAGAACGTATACAGGTAGTTTCTGTGGAAAGTGTAAGTGTAGAGGGAGCTGGTGGAGCACAGGGATGACTTTGATTTCATGAAAAAGGGGCAGAAAATTTAATGACACTGAATTAGTGAAGTGATAAGTGTTGGGAGATATATAGTGAGGTGTATCTTTGTCACCGGAGAACCCCTCTAAAGCCTTTTTCCTAACTCACCACAGGTAGGCGGGTAAGTGAGCGGCAAGCCGTCTAAAAAAACATATTCCAAAAGATTTAGGCAACTGCCTCATCTCAAGGACAATGCCAGGGTTCTTGCCAAAAGTTCCTTCTTTTAAAAACATCAGTCAGAAGATCATGCTTCCAGTCTTATTCGCAGCCTCAAAATCAAAAGCAATCCATACTCGGGATGTGAGAAGATCAGTACCTTTTATCCCCAAAAAGTTTCTTCAGGAAAGCAGAAAATGTATTCCTCCAATTTCAGGTCCCTAATAAGGGTGGGGTCACACATACGGCTTTGATTCAGTTTCTATAGAAACACATGTGATCAGTAACCAGCACACGGTACCTTGCATTTACACAATATTACACACCGGGTGCCGGTTACCGATTGCATTTCCATAGAAATGCATATGCAATCGAGCCATGTCATGCCCCTGTGCGCTTTACGTTTCTAAATGGAATCTTAGTGGTATGTGTGGCCACACCCTGAGGGTCAGAGGGCAAGTCAAGCTACTCTAGCTGGGTGGATAAGAGCCAACATAGAAAGATGCTATACTTTCAGGGGCTCCGATATCCTCTTCAAAGAGGAGCTCATTCTACACTATCTACAGTCACATAGGTTGGACAAACTCCAAGCAGAGAGCACTCTTTTTGTCAAGAGAGTGCTTGAGTTGGCTACATCTGGCCAACCCATTTAAGGTTTTATCTACTGCTTTAAAAATCCTTGTGTGTGCTGCCCCTTTAGAAGGGAGGAGGTCATGGTTAACAAATATAACAAAAATTTACTTAACATGCTTCTCTCCCTTTTAGTAAATGTTACTATTGCCCAACCCCTTCCAGACAAGTGCCGTAATATTTCGGGCCACGTCGGGTGTGGGTGCATGGAGAGGGCTCATGGGCTGCATATTGCAGCAAACACTTACCAGTAACACCTGCGATCGGTGAAAGCTGCCAGCGGCTTCAATAAGATGGTGGCGCCCATATGCCTTGAATATCACTGCTCCCTGTGACGTCATCGGGGTGTGGGGGGGCGCAATCGGTTGCAATGACAGTCTTGTTTTAACCCATTCATTACAATGTGCAATTAGCACGTTGTAATGAATGAGTAGAAAAATACCCATATATTGCCATACTGTAGGATCGAACAGACAACCTAGGGTTAAAGTACCCTAGGGGGTAAGAAAAATAGTAAAAATAAAAATTATATAAAAAAATCCTAAAAATTCAAATCACCCCCTTTTTCTAGAAGTCATATAAATAAACAGTAAAAATCATAAACACATTAGGTATCGTTACTTCTGAAAATGCCCGATCTATCAAAATGTAATAATGTTTTTTCACTGCGTTTAACCCCGTAACGGAAAATAGCGCCCAAAGTCGAAAATGGCACTTCTTTGCCATATTGAAAAATATGAAAAATTCTATAAAGTGATCAAAAGGTCGTACAGTCCTAAAAAAGGTAGAATTGAAAATGCTATCAAAAGTCGCAGAAAAAAGTCCCTGATTTATCATGCTGGATTTTGATGGTAGATTTCCTTTAAGGGAAACAATTTTTGTGCACAAATGCTACTAGCAACTTGCTTTCTTTTTGTTCTTTAACCCCTTATCGCTCCACGACGCTGGGTCCTGCGATTAGCACTCAGCGCCGGAGAGGCGATGCCGGTTACGACCGCTGACATCCCCGGGTAACACCCGATGGTGGTGTGGACTCCAATCGTGGGTGTTTAACCCGTTAAATGCCGCGGTCAGTGCATTTAACTTGCCTTTGGGGGGTCTTTCCCCCCCATGATCGCCCCCCCCCCGTGCCGTTTTCAGGGGGAGGGGCGATGTTCGTTGCTATGGCAGGACCCCAGCACTGCCTGCAGGCATTACCAGTAAGATGGTAGTCATCTTAAAGGCACAGTGTCAGCCTATGCATGTGCATAGACTGACACTGCTAATACCCTGAAATACATCAGTATTGCAGAGTATTATCATGAACAAGCGATCAGATGATTGCTTGATCATGTCCCATAGTGGAAAAAGTGAAAAAGTAAGAATAAGTTTTTCAATAAAAAATAAAGTTATAAATCAATAAAAATGCCTATAAGCCCCATAACATATAAAGAGACATATAACTCAAAAAAAGTCTAAATCATAACACAAACCCCACATATACAGTATCACGGCGTCTGTAGCAATCCGTAGAATAAAATGATATAATTATTGAAGCCGTATGATGAACGTCCTGAAAAAAAAAACTTTAAAAACCCTCCAAAAATTATGATTTTTACCTATAGAATCCCACAAAAATGCATTAAAAGTGATCAGCAAAACATATGTACTCCAGAATGATACTGTTGCAAAGTACAACATGTCCCACAAAAATACAAGCCATCAACCAGCTCTGTAGCCAAAAAAAATTGAATGTTATGCCACTTGGAAGACAGCGATACAAAACTGATAGATTTTTCCCCACATTAGGGTTTTATTTGGCAAATTTAGTAAAACATAAGAAAAAATATTCAAGTCTGGTATCACCGTAATCGTATCGACCCATAGAATAAAGATAAAATGATTATTATGCTATACGGTGAACACAAAAATTTAAAAAAAGTAAAATCCAGTACAAAATTGATGTTTTTCTACTCCTGAACTCAAAAAAAGTTCCTCAATTTTCTACAATCACTCCCTCAGACTTTTCCGCCCATTCTCTCTTCGTGTGGCTGTAGTATACCGTCCTCCTGGCTCACCCTATCAGTTTCTTGACCACTTTGCCTCTTGGCTCTCTCACTTTTTATCCTGTGACATTCCAACCATCATCATGGGAGACTTCAACATCCCTGTTAACACTCCCGTTTCCCCTCCGGCCTCTCAGCTCTTAGCCCTAACTACTTCTCTCGGTCTTTCACAACTCTGCGATTCCCCCACTCATAGTGAGGGAAACATCCTCGATTTGGTCTTCTCCCGATCATCTTCAATATCTGATTTTACCAATTCCTCCTTTCCACTTTCAGACCATAATCTCCTTTCTTTTACTTTCAATAATCCTTCTCATTCTCAGAAGCCTTCCACCCATCACTCATACCGGAACCCACATGCAATAGATACTCATAAACTCACAGAAAACTTACAGACTGCACTGTCCCCCATCTCCGCTTTCACCTGTCCAAACCTGGCTACTAACCACTATAATCACACTGTCAGAAGCGCCCTAGATGAGATGGCACCACTCACTATCCGAAATTTTCAACACACACGCAGGCAACCTTGGCACACTGAACAAACTCGTTTCCTTCGGCAGTGCTCCAGGATTGCTGAACGTCTGTGGAGAAAATCGCGCACATCTGCAGACTTTCTACGCTTCAAATTTATGCTAAAAACTTATAACTCTGCCCTTCACCTTGCTAAACAGGTCTATTTTTACTAATCTCATATCCTCTCTCTCTAACAACCCCAAAAGGCTCTTTGATACCCTTCACTCCTTACTAACACCAAAGGTGCAGCCACCTGTCACAGACCTTGGGGCTGAAGATCTGGCCGCCTATTTTAAGGATAAAATTGATTGTATCCGCAAGGAAATAATTGCTCAATCCACTCACCCCTCCAATCCCCTTCCCTCCCATACCTTATCTTGTTCACTCTCTTCCTTTGAGCCAGTCACAGAGGAAGAAGTGTCTAGGCTCCTTTCCTCTGCTCGCCCCACTACCTGCATCAGTGACCCCATCCCCTCACATCTGGTACAGTCTCTCTCCCCAGCAGTCACTTCTCACCTAACTAAAATTTTCAATCTCTCTCTCTCTTCTGGTGTCGTCCCCTCTTCTTTCAAGCATGCTATTGTTACCCCTGTACTAAAGAAACCTTCACTGGACCCATCCAATGCTACTAACTACCGACCAGTTTCTAACCTCCCTTTCATCTCCAAACTCCTGGAACGCTTGGTCTATTCTCGACTAACCCGCTATCTCTCAGCTAACTCCCTCCTTGACCCCCTGCAATCTGGTTTCCGCTCTATGTATTCCACTGAAACTGCTCTTTCTAAAGTCTCCAATGATCTCCTCACTGAGATCAAAATCCAAAGGTGACTATTCTCTCCTTATTCTCCTGGATCTATCGGCAGCGTTCGATACTGTGGACCACCAGCTCCTCCTTAGGATGCTTCACTCCATTGGCCTAAAGGACACTGCACTCTCTTGGTTTTCTTCCTATCTCTCTGACCGCACTTTCAGTGTCTCCTTTTCTGGATCTTTCTCTTCTCATCTTCCTCTCAGTGTCGGGGTTCCTCAGGGATCAGTCCTAGGTCCTCTTCTCTTCTCTCTCTATACTGCCCCCATTGGACAAACCATCAGCAGATTTGGTTTCCAGTATCATCTTTATGCTGATGACACCCAGCTATATACTTCTGCACGTGACATCACCCCTGCCTTAATCCAGAACACTAGTGATTGTCTCTCTGCTGTCTCTAACATCATGTCCTCTCTCTTCTTGAAACTTAATCTTTCTAAGACTGAACTTCTTGTCTTTCCACCATCTACTAACCAAACCACCCCTGACCTCTCCATCTCGGTCTGTGGGATCACTATAGCACCGAGGCAGCAGGCCCGCTGTCTTGGGGTTGTGCTGGACTCTGACCTTTCCTTTTCACCTTATATTCAATCTCTTGCTCGCTCTTGCCGTATGCATCTCAGAAACATCTCCAGAATCCGGCCGTTTCTGACATTTGAAACTTCTAAAATGCTAATTGTTGCACTTATTCACTCTCGACTAGACTACTGTAACTCCCTACTAATCGGTCTTCCACTCTCTAAACTCTCTCCTCTTCAATCTATTCTTAATGCAGCAGCCAGGCTCGTCTTTCAGGCCAAACGCTACACGGATGCCTCCAGTTTGTGCCAATCACTGCACTGGCTACCTGTCTCCTTCCGTATTCACTTTAAAATAATAACCCTCATCCACAAAGCTCTGAATAATGCTGCACCTCCCTATCTCTCTTCTCTCATCTCAGTCTATCACCCTTCCCGTGCTCTTCGATCTGCCAGTGACATTAGATTAATATCTACCTTAATTCGAACCTCCCATGCACGTATCCAGGACTTCTCCCGAGTTGCACCAATTCTCTGGAATGCCCTTCCCCAGACTCTGAGACTAATACCCACCCTCCAAAGCTTCAAACGTGCTCTTAAAACCCATCTCTTTAGGCAAGCCTATCACACTCGCTAACTGCATGAAATGTCAACTCTCCCTTTACTAATCCATCCTATGTCCTATCTCCCATCTGTTATCTGGCAAACAACTGATATATACCAAGCTCCAGGCTTCTCTGCAGTCTTTTTCACCTAGGACCCTGTAAATAAGATGGCGGCTGATGGCTGGTTCAAGCAGCAACATCGTTGTTTAGTAAATTATTTATTAAATTATTTTATATTGTTCCCTTATAAAGAATGGCTGGACCTTTTTACAACCTCTTGTGTCACCCCCTCATCCTCATAGTCTGTAAGCTCTTGTGAGCAGGGCCCTCACTCCTATTGTTCCATATGACTGTTTGTTCTTTGTAATGTAATATAGTTGTATATGTCCCTTATGATTTGTAAAGCGCTACGGAATTTGATGGCGCTATATAAATAAAGATTATTATTATTATTATTATTATTACAATAGGGGATACCAACCCCAAAATGGTAACACTGGAAAAAGCATATCATCCCATTTAAAAAAAATGCCATCACATGGCCCCAATAACGAAAAAGCTAAAATTTTATAGCCTACAAAAGGGGCCATTGAGGAAACTAAAATCCTGGCAGCTGCAGGGTGCTCCTTCCCTCCTGCGCCTCGCTGTGCGCCCATAAAACAAGTCACGGCCACATGTTGGGGGTCTCTGTACTCGGGAGAAATTGCATAACAAATTGTAAGGTGGGTTTTCACTTTTTTTTCTTTTGGAAATGTGTAAATTTTAGGGCTAAATGAAAGTATAACCGACACAATTTGACCATTTTAAAATTTCACCTCCATTTTGATTCAATTACTATGAAGATCTCAAGAGGTTAACAAACTTCCTAAAAGCTGTTTCTGATAGTTTGAGGGGTGCAGATTTGGGTTTGGGTTGGTTCTATAGGGGTTTTTTAATGTTAATTATTTAAAATTTAATTCAAAACAGTATTTATCCCCAAAATAGTAAATTCGGAAAATCGATATTCGATTTGTAAGGCACATGACATCAAAATAAACTATCCAGACATTTAAAAAATGATGAAAATGTAAAGTAGACATATGGGAAATGTTATTCAGCAACTTATTTAGGTGGTAAATCTATCAGCCTGAAAACGCAATGATTTAGAATTTTAAAAAATTCATCATTTTTTCTTTATTTTGTAAATAAACGCAAAACTTATCAGCCAAAATTTACCACTAAAATGAAGTACAACATGTGGGGAAAAAAAACTCTCTCAGAATCGCTTTGATAAGTAACAGTATTCAAAAGTTATAACCATATAAAGCGACGCATGTCAGAATACAAAAAAATCGGGCTGAGCCTTAAGCTATAAAATGGCTGTGTCTTTAAGGAGTTAATAATAATACCAAAGCGATGGATTATGCTAAGCAATAGTGTTATCCCTCAGTACCGCTCGGCGTATATCAATAGGAAGTGCCCTCAGAAGTTCAAGCTCATCTGGTCACAATGGTTGAACTCACACACTGCCGTACGATTGTCTACATTTCTATGCCCTGTTAGCACAGGGTAGATATAGGTGGGTTTTTCTGTCTGCACATTCAGTGGGGAAGATTTATAAAAAGTGTCCTAAGGTTAGACTGTGCAGAGTTAGACTAGACAGTCTTATTCAGTCTATTCATAAGAGTCTGGTGCTGGATGATAAATCTGTCCTAGTATAAGACTGTCTAGTCGTACTCTGCACCTCCTATTAGTTGGCTTACATTACGCCAGAAAGTTAGGACGAAATTTTGTCGGGTCAGGAGGATTTCTGGCACACGGACCTTTTTGGTGCTAGACCACGCCCCCTCACAAGCCACTCCCCTTTGTTAAGCTAGTCATAGGAAAGCCAGAAAACTGTCTAAAACCCTTTATAAATGTGGTGCAGACAGTTTTCTATGACAAACTATGACAGCATTCTGTTTTTAGCACCTGTGTAAGCCAAAACAGAAAGCAAGACCAGCTTCAGCAACAAACAAAGGTTCATACAGAGTAGTGCAACCATGGAGAGTAGGTCACGGTAAGTGAAATATTGTCAGTGGAGTTGAAGACTGTGGACAGCACAATAACAGTGAGATAAGAGTCTTAGCTGCTAAATGGACATTCACAAGGAGTTTAGCTTTATTCTTACCCAATCCTATAGGGCAGTGGTGGCGAACCTATGGCACTGGTGCCAGAGGTGGCACTCGGAGCCCTTTCTGTGGGCACTCAGGCCTTCACTCCAACACAGAGTTTGCCAGCTATTACTTAAGGCTTTCTCCTGTGATCCAATACAGCCCAGGACATGCCATGCTCAGCGCTATTTGGCTGCCAGGACTACATGAGGATAAAGGAGGTGACGATAGAAATGGATTGTCATTGGAGCTCCCACTCTGGGTCCCCTGATTCTTCCTCTTCAGGGGACCCTGGAGGGATGATACAATCCAAATTTCCCCATCATCTTTCTATTGTATTGATGAACTCAGGACGCCAATACGATTAAACCTGTGATACAGCAGGGATCAATAAGTTACCACTTAAATTGTCTTGTTGGCACTTTGTGACATATAAGTGGGTTTTGGTTGTAGCTTGGGCACTCTGTCTCCAAAAGGTTCGCCATCACTGCTATAGGGGCAGACCTAGAAAAACACCATTGGATCCAAAACTACTGAAGTTTTCAAGATTGACTCTATAAAAGGGGAGGATACTTGGACAGTAAAAACAGCACAGTGACCGGAACCTGGACAACAAACTTACTATATATATAATATATATATCACAACCATATTTGCCTACAATTTGGTGTAAGCATTCCAGCTCTTCACCCAAGTGTAAATATGGTACCACATAAGCATGCAAGCTTTCTCATTTGGGAAGCTAAGTTGTTGGAGCAACAGTGGGGAAACATACAACAGTGCCTGCTGCATGTTCCTTTTCAGCCCACCACTTATCTAGATTGTCAAGGCTTTTAATTGTATAAATCTCCCCCAAGATTTGTTCTACACATATGTATTTATGTACATTGTTGCATTTCCTATTGCAATATCGCCACCTAGGGAACATAGAGCATATTTATGTGACCAGTCCAATCACTTTGTTCCACAAGTTCCAGCTTTTGTCCAGGTATAGACCATAAAGATGTATCACTTGCTCCAGTCAATGTGACCAGCAGTAACATTAACACTACTTTTCTATTATGGTTAAAGTTCCTTTAGTGCTTTGTATACAGGTCTGAAAACAAACATTTAGCAGGGCTTGTACGGCAGTTTTTCGGTGGACAAGCCCTGTAATAATCACAATGACTTGCATACTGCCAGTAATAGCGATTATTGTCCCCTTCACATCAAGTGGGCATGGAGGGAGCACACTCACTATAGCCTCCTGATGTATCTACTACGGAAGGGTGTGCTGGGCATCCATCATACACTGACATATGATAAATACACTGCTCCCCCCCCCCATGTGTAGCTGAGCATGTTACTATGTATTGATAGTGTGTACTGGAATGAGAACAGCAAGGATTGTTACCCTCTGTAGTACATGAAAGTGCTCATTAATTTCTGTGGGTCCTGTCATAGTACACTAATTTCAGGAGGCATCAGCATGGCACGTGTAGAATGGACCGTTAAGGTTGTAGGAACTGGCTTTCCCTGTATAGAGTCTCCGAGCAATTGTCGCTTTGGACGCCTTCCTCCCCTTGTTTTTCCCGAATATGCCAAGACTCGGTGTAAATATTTACTAACACTGAATCTTGCATCCAGCGAGTGAAATATAAGTTTTTTGTCTAAAGATGGGTTCTTGCAGAAAGATGGTAAGATTTCCCGATTTTTGTGGAAACTGGAGACCACCTTGTGATATTAGTCTGCCTGAAGAAAAGAACGTTTGAAAGCACACTTTATTAATTATATTTAAAACTGGGCCTAATGTACCCAAAAGGATAGATCAACAAACAGGCTTTTGTGCACACTAGCCGGATAAAGTGGGGGTTGCATTTATTCAGTGTAGCTCAAGTGTGCACAAAACTAAATAGGGTGAGGAGGCTGTGCTAAAATGACATTTGTCACTATTGCCTGAGTTTTTACTCCTGTAGCACATCAATCACCCCACCAGTACATATGATTAGTTGTCGTTGGCTGAACAGTATTCACACCGTAACAGTCACATACACGCCTAACCTCCTTGCCTTACGCGTTTCTACATGAACTTATTTATTAACCCACGCGTCATCAGAGGCAATCAGAGTTCTTATTAGGCTTAGACAAAGGTGCTAACACAGACAGTTGGCTTGCTACATTGTTGCACCAAACTGTCCGTGTCTGGCATTAGGGCGGCCTATAAAATATAAGCCTGAGATGAAGGTTTGTCTTTATCAAAGGATACAAACTTTTTCCAGATGTTATGGTATATTGTAAAGGTGACAGGCTTCCTACTTCTTCAGGGTTTTATTGCTGCTGGAGGAAAGCCCGAGACCTTAAAGGGAACCTACCACCACGACCGTGCGCACGCAGCGCCGAAGCGTCTTCTGCTCTGAAGTTTAAAAAGTCTTAAAACCGCGATACCGCGGTTTATAACACTAACGAAAGTAAGTACCGGCACCAGCTCACCCTGAGCTGGTGCTCGGTACTTACAGCTTACCCCTACCATTGTAAGTGGCAGGTTTCCTTTAATATGTAAATTTACTTATGCGGCTACTGGGGCGTGGAGTGGCCAGGCACGAGGCTACACGGCACGGCTACTCCACGTCCCAGTAGCCACGTTACTCCTCCTACCCTGTCTGTGCGTCGCGCAGCATCCGACCAGCCGGGCGCAGCTGCGCAGAACGCCAGCATGTCGGGCGAGGGCGCACAGCTACGAGGAGCTGTGCACCGAACACACAGGGTAGGAGGAGTAACGTGGCTACTGGGGCGTGGAGTAGCCGCGCCGTGTAGCCTCGTGCCCGGCTACTCCACGCCCCAGTAGCCGCAAAAGTAAATTTACATATTAAGGGAATAAAGTTTATTAAAAGTTAGCGGGGACGTGAGGATTAGCTCTAAAAAGGGCTATCCTCACATCCCTTACATCCACCTACCACCCGATCTACCTTTATAGGTAGAATTGTGGTGGTAGGTGCCCTTTAAGAATTTGGACTCAGTTTCAATGCTGATAATTGCAGTCTTCCTGGATCCGGATGTTGAATAGGACCTTGGAACAGAAAGTTCTTTGATATTAGATGGATAACCGGATCTTTGGCCAGTTCGGGCACACTAGAATTATTTTCAGCTTGTCACGATATATTTTCTTTTGCCATCATGGGAATGGGGGATATGAGAGAGGCAATGTTACAAGCATGATAGAATGCATTCAGATGTTCTCTTGATTCTCATGCTTCCAGAGAATAGAAATTGTGACATTTGGAGTTCTCTCTGAGGAATACCTCTGATAGACTTATTTGCCACAAGAGAGATGTTAAGTAATGAAAAAATCTTCCAACTTATACTCTACTTCTTCGGGAGATTTCTCTTCCTGCTGAGAAAATATTCCTCTTTGTTCTCTGTCGCTTTTCAGTGGGTATCTGAGATGGAGAGAATGTTTCCCACTGCCTTTTAGATAGAACACAGGCATAATGATGTCCAATAGTATTAGGTGGTGGCGATGGGCCAGATGGGTGGTATTGGATTTTAGAGCTTCACAGACTGCCCGAGTTCCCGATAAGATTGAGGATTACCTGGACAGACTTTCTGCACAAGGGCCTTGGGCAAGCTGATGTGGGAAGAGTGTACCCCACCCATATATGGATGATTTTACCAAATCACTCCTCTCCTTAGATTTTCTTCCTTAAAGGGGTTGTGTCACCATAGCAAATGGCTGTAATTGGGTCCAATGCATTGTGACAAGTACTTTCACCATTTACACTTATTACAAAATCTGCAGCCTTACTGAGATAACTCCTTTTGTCCTGGTTGCTGGCGCCCCCTGCTGGTAGCTGTTTCCCGTCCTGAGTTACAGCTGATATGGCCTAGTCTGCGCACAGGGATTCCCCCAGCTGCTCTGCACTACAGATCACTCCACAGGCTTACAGCTCCTCTCCACACTGAGAGATCACCTGACACACTGCAGCCAATAGGAGGTGTGAGAGGAGGAGGGGCAGAGATTGTGCTGTGATGGCCACTGCTTACCAGCTCCACAGGAGCCTACAGCAGCAGATACAAGGTAACTGCAGCCAGACAGACATGACTATCTGCTGCACAGAGGAGTCCTCCCCTAACATGGATCATAGCAATGTAGCAGCCCTCTCCTCCCTCCACCATTAGTCAGGTCACACAGGAGCCTACAGCAGCAGATACAAGGTAACTACAGCCAGACATGGCTATCTGCTGCACAGAGGAGTCCCCCATAACATGGATCATAGCAATGTAGCAGCCCTCTCCTCCCTCCACCATTAGTCAGGTCACACAGGAGGCTGCAGAGATAACACAAGTAACAGGCTGAGCTCTGACCTCTCCTGATGCAGTCCTCCTCTTGTAATCTTCACTCCTGACTGTCCCTCCATGTTACACTGCTGTCCTGCAAAGTGACCCCTGTCCCTGACTAGCAGGGAAGTAGCTAAAGATTAGCAACATGTGAGAAGCTGTCAACTATTTATCTATCCAAGTCCTATTATCTATCACCTCTCATCTTTCTATCCATCCATCCATCTCATATCTACCTATCTCATATCCATCTACCTAGATATCTCATAAATATCTATCTATCTATCTATCTATCTCATATCTATCTAGTGATTTAGTTGCAATTCCTTACAAAATACACAGAAATAGATGCAATCAACATACAAAAATACAAAAGTTTATTAGGAAAAGTAATAAAAACAACTGAAAAGGTCCATGTTATTGCACATAATTTTGTACAATCAGTGCATACAAGTAGAGCAAAACAATGTATTCTCACAGCATCATGTTAGGTCACGCGGACAGTAAAGTGTTAATATGTCGGAGGTTTAGAAAAATACAGCGATGGCAAACTCCATGCGTATCCTCACTTCGAAGTGACTTCCTCAGGGGTAAGTGTCACTTTGGAGTGACAATACACGTGGGGTTTGCCTCCACTGCACCCACCTAGACTTCCGCCATGCATGTCAGCCTGACCGACCATGATGCTGTGAGAATACATAGTACATGTGTACTATGTGCAGTGTCCTGTGTAGTGTGCAGGGGGTACCAGATTCAGGAATTCTGGCGCACGTTCTTCATGAATCTGGTGCCCCCTGCACCAACTTTTTTTGGTGCACTTTTAACATGGGGCGTATGACACATTTCTATTGGACTTCTATTGGATCAGTAAATGCAGGGACTATTTGAGCACAGCAGGTGGAAGGAGACTCTGAAGGCTGAGCGCTCTGTAGCACTGAGTTGTGCAATAACTGCCGCTGTCAGTGCTGTGCATGTGCCTGGCCCCTCCCACATCTGCTTCTGTGTGGAGCAGAATAGAGGCTGAACAAGCATCATAATAACAAATAGAGAGGCATCTTTAATTTCAGGTAACCATTACAAATAGATTTTTGAAATATTTTAACCTCTGACAGCTATTTGTAGTCAATTGTTTCATGGCATAACCCCTTTAAGCCGTCAATGAAGATGGAACCACAATGGAAGATACTTCTTGCCAGATGAGAAGATGGGAGGTAGAAGAGAAGGACGAAGATGGAGCAACGTATCTTGTGGGATCGAATTCTATCCTGTAGCCGTGGCTGATTATGTCCAGGATTGGAGGTTATTTCTTGCCACTGTTCCCGAAATCTAACACTTTCACCCCAACCGTGACATCATATTGTTTCTGTTTGGGTCAGAAGGGGTAGTGAGGGATAGCTCCAGCAGCCCTGTTTCCCTTTGTGTTCTTAAAGCCACGAAAGAAAAGGGGACGACATAGTTTTGTTTTTGAAGGAATGTCACCACGCCATTGTTTGAGCCAGAGCAGCTCCCTTAGCTGAAGAATGAATACCTTCGGCAGAGGCTTCTACTACAAAGCTGTGGCGGATTTCAGAAGTGGAAAATTTTCCAGGATAGTTTTTCTAGGTGCCCATTTTCAGATTCCAGTTTCCCTAACCAGCAGAGTAATGTTCTTGCTACTAATGTAGCAGTTAAAATTAGACTAACCTGAGCAATTGAAGTTTCCCAGGCTTTCTTTAAGAGGGAGTCCGATTACCTATCCATAACATCACAAAGTTGGGCTGCGTCCTCGAATGGGAGGTCTGTCTTAAACTCTTTTGTGATCAGTAAGTCTACTTTTAGGCAGGTGTTTCAGATTTTATTCATTGGGATCAAATATCAGCTGCAGCTTTTAGGACACAAGAACTTTTCCTTGATCCTTCCATTTTTCTGCAATTTAAGGCAGTGGCTCTCAACCTTTGTAATGCTGTGACCCCGCAATACAGTTACTCATGTTGCGGTGACCCCAAACCATGCGATTTGCAGTAAAAACACAATAAAATCGTGGCTCCAAAGGCTTTAGGCGACCCCTGTGTTTTGGTCGTTCGACCCCTGCTGGGGTCACGACCCACAGGTTGAGAACCACTGCTTTATAGGGAACCTGTCACCAGGAGACCCATTTTTAGCACTCCCCCAGTCCCCACAGGGCATAGTACATACACTGCCAGTGTTTTTGTATTAAAAATTGGTTTTACAGAAAAAAAGATATGTTATATTGTACCTTTCATTAGCATCTGCTGTGTGACTAGGCAGTTGCCTTTTGGGAGGAGCTGGAAAGGAGCAGTCCCCCTCCCACCCTTGGGAAACAGCTTCTCCATGTGACCTTTTCAAATATATAAAAACACCCATCACTGGGCTTAGCGACACCCCCTGCTCCTCTACAGCCAATCCCAAGTGAGGGGAGTTATTCATATATTTGAAAAGGTCACATGTTTCCCAAGGGTGGGGGGGGGGAACTGCTCCTTTCCAGCCCCTCCCAATTGGCAACTGCCTTGTTACTGTATTCGTAGAACTTGCTACGGCAAACTTGCAACATACCCCCATATGCCTTTTAAAGTAGGTGTTTGACTTCTAGCCTGGTCGCTGTAGGTCACGTAATATTGGGGTGGAAAGGGCGTGTTTATGCTTAAGTTCCAGGGTTGAGACCCGTTCGAGTGCCATTCGCAGTGTGTGGGCCTTTTCACATTTAAGGCAAGCACCATGTCTAATGAAGACCCCCAGATATAGCCTTTGAGGATCTCCCACTGTGTCAGTGCGTGTGCGGTGTCCGACACATGGTCTGAGGTAAATTGGGTTACGTGCTGGAGATTTCCGCAGTACACAGTGGGTCGAGGAGAAGAGATTCATTAAGTCTCCAAAGCCACTCTTTCCTATTGAGGAATGGGAGTTTAAGTGTGCAATAGACTGGAGCATGGTCGGAGAGAATAATATTTCCGATTGAGGGAGAAGATAGCCACTGTAGTGCGCTATGTTGGATAAGGACATAGTCCAGTCTACTGTAAACCATGTGGGGGGAGGAGAAGAAGCTATAATCCCTATCCGATGGGTGCTGCAGTCTCCAAGCATCACACAGCTGAAGTTGGAGGAGGGAGCGTTTGAACTTTCTCAGGGCGGAGTAGGGGATGCTCGATCTACCCGTGGAGTTGCCCAATGTGGGGTCTAGAGTTAGATTAATGTCACCCCTCAACACAAGTGTCCCCTTGATTAGGGGTGTTATGTCATCTAAAAGCTTGGTGAGGAAGGGGACCTGGTGCTGGTTTGGGGTGTAGATGTTGAGAATGGAAAATGAGTGTCCACTCACATTCAGGTTGAGGAGCATATATCTGCCATTGGGATCAGTCGTGTAGTCCACGACAGAGTGGGGGAGTGATTTGTGTAGGGCAATAGCTATGCCCCCTGAGCGTGATTGTGGATTATTTGCGTAGAACCATGAGGTGAAGTGTTTATGTCTAATGTTGGGTGCATGTCCCGTCTTAAAATGGGTTTCTTGTAGGCATAGGACCGCTACCCTCTGTCTGTGGAAATAGTGAAGTACCTGCGACCGTTTTGGGGGGGGGGGGGGGGAGTTCAGTCCCTGTGCGTTGAAGGATGCAATCCGTAGTTCCGCCATCTGCAGAAAGAGAGTCTTCGCCCGCGTTTTGCAACAGTCCGGCTGCCTCCAGGTGAGGGGAGGTGGATGGGATAGGTAAGGGGTTGTAGAAGGAGGAGGGTGGTGGAAAAAAAAAAAGAGGGGGGGGAAAGGGAGAGAGAGAGGAAAAGAGGTTAGAACCAGAAATAAGGTAAACAAGCAGCGCCTAGGAGAGGTGCCGCAGCGTTAACTAACAGCCGAAGCTAATAGGGAAATCGGGTAGCACCAGGTGTCAACCGAAGACCCTTATACCTATTCGGGGTGTGTAACAGTAGAATCGGAGAGCTGTTACCGATATCTCAGCACATAACTAGGACTAGAGGCATTACATTCTAACGGAAGGGGAAAGCGGAAAACAAAGACAAGTGAGGGGATATTCCTGAAATCTGAATAGGGTTAACGTATCACGTATGATTGTGGAACAGATGAGACATGTTGTTGTTTGTCTCTGGACGGGATAGGCACGTGGGTTGAGAGTCCTTCAAGGCGAAGAATCAGGCTGCAAAGGGGGGGAGCCCCTTGTTCCATTCCTTCCAGCGGACATCTGACGTTTTCGTGGACCCTTCCTGGGGTGGCCCAATGGTGTGAGATTGGCAGATGAAGCTAATGAGGGTAGGGCTGATGGGGGAAGGTATGTGGGCCAGTGGCCCAGAGTAACTGGTGGTAGGTGTAAGGCATGGAGGAACGGCTTCAAATCAACCGGGGATCGGAGAGTGACATCCTTTCCCTCAGAGCGGACATGCATGGCAAAAGGGAAGCCCCATCTGTAGGGCAGGTTGTGATCTCTCAGTACATCCAGAAGGGGTCGCACGGCGGCTCGTTGTGCCAGAGTGAACATGGAGAGGTCTGGGAGGATCTTAAGTGCTGTTCCTTGGTAGAGGACTTGTTTCTGATTCCTTAATTTTGACAGAATCTGCTCCTTGAGAGAGTAAAAGTGAATCCTACATACCACATCTCTTGGGGTTTGTGCGTTCGGGTCCGGGGGCGTAGGGCTCGGCGAGCTCTGTCAATTTCTATGTGCGTAGAGGGGGGTTTGCCCAGGATTCCGTTGAAAATTTCAGTGATGGTAGAAAACAAGGCTGCGGCCTGGACAGATTCAGGGAGACCTTTGATACACAGGTTATTACGTCTGCTCCTGTTTTCTATATCGTCCATATGTTGTTGCATTGCGTGGATCTGTAAGTGGAGTTGTTGAATCGTGTCTTGCATGGCTTTCAGGCTTAGTATAGTAGAGGATTGCGCTTGATCTAAGTCGTCAACTCTGGTCGTCAGTGAAGTAACGTCAGAGCGCAAACTGGCAAATTCCTGTCGGCATTCTGCAAGGATCTGTGCAGCGAAATGTGACATGTCCTCCTTGGTCGGCAGGGAAGAGAGCAAAAGGACTTGATGTCCTGGATGGTGGGGAGTTTGTCTTCCTGTGGAGGTGCAGACTCTGTAACAGGTGGGAATTGAGGGCAATCATCTGCCATGTGCCTGGGTTCGCATGTCTGGAGCTGGGAGCCAGAGGGAGAAGGCAGTAGCCATCTGAAGGTTCAGGGGTTACCCATAAGTACATGCATACTGTTGGAGGGGGCCAGGTGTTTCATGGTGTGCGCTGGTGTCCCTACAGGGGTTAAGGCTGTGGGCTCAGAGGAGTGGGGTGATTGTACTCCTGCTACAGGACCAATATTGCCTGTACTCACTGTATCCTGGGTGGATTCGGGCTGCACATGCCCAAGGAGGGAAGCAGCGCCACTGTGTGCTGCAGCACGTCTGGTTGCACTGCAGTGGCTTCCTGTGCCCAGTGCTGCTGTGAGTTGCATGGGGACTCGCAGACGTGTGCTGGGGCCGCCTCTTGATTGGAGCAGGGTTCAGGCGGCAGCGGATTAACTGCGGAGGGCTCCGATACCGGGGAGCCGTGCTGCCAGAAGAGGAGGCGGCTCTACTCCGGGGTGCTGTCATTCCAGCACGGGTTCGGCTATCATGGGACCGCGTGATGATCGCAGGTAGGGACATCCCGGGCTGCGGAGTTTTGCCCCTGAAAATTGCCCTATTGTGGCTTTGGCGGGTTAAATTGGGCTTTCTTTAAGCCCTTTCCCATTATATTTATGCCAGGTATGCTGGATAAGTGCTGGGGTAACAGAGGAGCTCAGTAGCGTGCATCCTCACTCTAGCATAGCTAGGCCACGCCCCTAAAACACATTTATATGATGTTGAAAATGCATTAAAGGTCTAAGGGAAATTCCAGCCATTACTTGGATGTGTAGCCACATGGCAGTTCATTGAAGGGAAGGTGCGCCATTCAGAGCAGATTTGCCATGTCACATTGTATATAGGCTATAGCATTTTTTTAATTTTTGCTAGTGTGGACATAGGAGGGTTTATTGAGATTCACAAAACAAAATAACCATTCTGCTTTTGTTTTTAGCATTTTTTGCCCTATTCACCATATTGTAAATAATATTTTTATTCTATGATGCATTACACTTATGGCAATACCTCATTTATGTAGTGTTTATTTGCCAGTTTTACTAAATGAACAAATTGAGAATCTCATTTGTAGCATCTATTTTTTTCAGAGGTACAGCTGCAGTACATTTCTGTTGACAGTGCTGGTTGAGGGCTTATTTTCTTTGAAGAGTTTTCAGTTGCATCAATTCGGGCAGCAACTTTGATGATTCTTTTTATCAGTTTTTGTGAAATGCTAAGAGTCAAAATGTTTTGCATATTATTGAGATTATAGACATAGCAAAACTAATTATGTTTTTTTTTTCTGTTTTCTACCTGGCAATTTTTTTTTTTTAAAGAAGCAAGGAGTTTCAGGGACTATGAATAGAAGTGGAAATTAAAAAAAAAAAAAAAAAGTTTTCAACTTTAACAAGCAATACGCTGATCACTTGTTCAAATCCCTGCAATACAAATAAGTTACAGTCCAATGTAACTGACTGAGCATGCTGACACTAGGTGCATGCTAGACCACAGCCTGCAAGTGGTTAAGACCCACAATCAGAGGCATCTCCAGTCCTGGGCCAGTTGCAATATACAGCCAAGACCTGCAGCTTCTGGCACAGCTTGTGCACCAGAAGAATGACACAATAGTGTTGCATGGTGGTCAAGTCGCTGCCAGTGAAGTACTATGAAGTCATGCATAGAGATTCACTTAATGATTTTCTAAGATTTCATTTGATGAGAAGAGGCTCCATATTGGAAATTGGGATTTCATACACAATACACAAGTAGAAGATTTACATCTTTTAATAACCAACTGGAAAGATTCTTAAAAGACCAGTTTATGTGGATACATTCCGTTTGACAGAGAGAACACAGAGCGCAGGTATCCACGAAGTTGGGACTCTTTCTTGATGATAGGCAGGAGCTGAGCATCAACAAACTTCTGATCTGCTTTGCGCTGTTGTGTAACTGCATATTTCTAGAGAACAAATGAAACAAGAGTCAGATACTAATCTGAAAGCATTTAGGGTTTTAAAGGAACTGTATTACCAGGATGAAGGATTTTAAACCAAGAACACTGACATAATGCCGTTCGCCCCCCTGACAGGATCCAATCTTGTAGCTTAATTTGCTTTTGTTTTAAGAAAATAAAGACTAACAAATATGCTAATGATCCTGAGGGGCTCAATTAACAGCTATAGAGCCCAGGGCCCCTCAGACTCACTTGCATCATTTTTAACCCCTTAACGCTCTGCGCCGTAGCTCTACGGCGCAGAGGTATTAGGGATGTATGAAGAGGGCTCATGGGCCGAGTCCTCTTCACACAGAGGTGGGGGTTGTTGCATATCGCAGCAAACCCCCACCGCTAATAACCGCGGTCGGTGCTTGCACCGATCGCGGCTATTAACCCTTTCAATGCAGCCAACTTTTTTTTTTTTACGATCGCCGCGCCCCCGATCGGTTGCCATGGTAGTCTCGGGTCTTTGTTTGACCCGAGACTATCTGGCATCTGCAGATTCGTTACATGGCTCATTGTAATGAATGTGCTGCAAAAATGCCATATATTGCAATACAGAAGTATTGCAGTATATGGTAGGAGCGATCTGACCATCTAGGGTTAATGTACTCTAGATGGTCTAAAAAATAGTGAAAAAAATAAAAAAAATTTATAAAATATTAAAAATTCAAATCACCCCCTTTCCCTAGAACGGATATAAAACAAACAGTAAAAATCAAACATATTAGGTATCGCCGTGTCCCAAAATGCCCGATCTATCAAAATATAAAAACGTTACGGGCGGCGGTGACCTCCGAGGCGGGAAATGGTGCCCAAATGCCCGAAATGCGACTTACACCTTTTTACATAACATAAAAAATGAAATAAAAAATGATCAAAATGTCGCACAGACCTCAAAATGATAGCAATGAAAACATTGCCTCATTTCGCAAAAAATGACCCCTCACACATCTCCGTGCGCCAAAGTATGAAAAAGTTATTAGCGTCAGAAGATGGCAAAATTTTTTTTTTTTTGTACACATTCGTTATTTTTGAAAATGTATTAAAAAACACAATAAAACCTATATAAATTTGGTATCACCGCGATCGCACCGAACCAAAGAATAAAGTAGGCGTGTTATTTGGAGCGAAGAGTGAAAGTAGTAAAAACTGAGCCCACAAGAACGTGACGCGTGTGCGTTTCCCCCCCCCCCCCAATTTTTCCACAGCTTCGCAGTACACGGCATGTTAAAATAAATAACATTACGGGAAAGTAAAATTTGTTACGCACAAAATAAGCCCTCACACAGGTCTGTACACGTAAAAATGAAAAAGTTATGGATTTTTGAAGAGCGAGAAGTGAGCCGAAAAACCCTGCGTCCTTAAAGACGGTTAAAGACTCTTTGTAAAATCAAGGGCACAAGCAGCTAAAGTAAGATGGGATCCTGTCAGAGAAGGTTCACACCAGTATGTCAGTGTGCTTGGTTTACAATCCTTGATCCTGGTGGTATATGTCCTTTAAACGCACCTGAAATTATACATGAATACATTTTAAGCACAAAGACAATGTAGCCTTAGGCCACATTAATTGTAGCCTGGCCAGGATGTAGCATAATTATTTTTTACAGCAAAATCAGATACAGAAAACGTACTACCTACTATAATACAAGCAGTTGTGGTGGTTCACCCTCTCCAAGTGGGCACTTTAATGTTGGCATATCATAATGTCCTTAACCCTCCTGGCATACCATTCTACTTCATGAACTGCCTGGTCTAGAATTTTGCCACAGCCTGCAAACTCACAAGTTGACAGGAACACCCCAAACCAACTCACCCTGCTGCATGCACACTGTGTGCAGATGGCTTAAAAGGGAACTAAATCCCAATTATTGGTTGTCCACTAGTAATAGCAATTTCAGGTCTTGTATGCCAGCAATAAATCTCCCAAATGTCTAAATGCCTCCACGAAAGCAAAAAAGCATGTGGAAATTCAACTGTACTATTAGCCAAACTGAGCATAAGATTTGTCTACAAGCCTCAAATGGTTTATTTTAAACCGAATGTTACCCAAGAGCTTTTAATTAGACCCTTATGCAGTTACTCACTTCTTTCTCCGTGTCAAAGATCTCGCCCTCCTGGTGCTTAGGTTTACGCAGCCTCTTCTTCTTGAAGTAGGTGTCGGTTAAATGTTTTGGGATCTTTACTTTAGAGATATCAATTTTGGTGGATGTGGCAATGACAAACTTCTGGTGAGCTCTTCTCAGAGGAACTCTGTTGATGGCCAGAGGTCCTGAATTATTGGAAAGGGAAAATATACAGATGTATTACAATACCCAACTAGGCGCTTAACACAACCATGCATCTTCTAAAAAGTTATCTTAATACACTTCAAAATTGAACCATAAGAATTTTAAAATAACTTTAACATTAAATTGTATATGCATTTCACGTGCTAGAAAAAAACAAAAAAACACAACATTTACCTGTAACCAAAAGGAGACCAGTGGGAAGTTGCTTCAGGAAGACAACATGCTGAAAATACAAAGATACATAAACATTTACACTTTTCCAGCAGAATATGCCTGAAGAGTTCTACTGGCATCAGAAGCCCAAAGATCTTGTAACCCAGGAACCAGTTAGACATTAGTGTGTGAAGTGTGCACATTACTAGCTATACAGGTGCCATTTCTCTTCCATACAGATACATTAACATGTGCCTCACGTTTAAACTGGCAACTTATTCCATCAAACATTTTACACAACAGTCTCGTACACCCAGAATGTTTAACTGCAGTGGCTGCACATAGGAATATTACACTGACAACTTATGCTAGACAATGCAAGAAAGGCTGAAAAGCTTTGGTAGACAAAACAGAAGGGGCTGCCTCTTAGAATAACACCATTCCTCTAACCAAACCATCAATAGTGGTCTGGAAAAACATTTTTCTGTGGAACCAACAACTGTTTTCATCTCAATGAAACCAAGTATTCAGTTTGGCTCAAACATTACTGTAAAGAAGCCACCCCACATATCAATTACAATGCAAATTTAACAAAAGAGCAAAACCCAAAGAATCAGAGTTAGGATAGAGGGAGTTTAATGTATATTCATACATTAAAAGTGGTTTACCCCCACAGCATGTTGCCTACCCCAGACAGGTCTCCAATGCTTGTTTCAAGGGATGACAGCATTTTCTATACTGTTATACAAAAGTTTAAAAACTCCTTTACACCAAACAAACTGATGAATTCCATTAAGGACTCACAACAATCCCATATCAGAGTGATGGGATCATAAAACGTGCTACAAGCAAATACCGCAAGTAAGTGCTCAGACAAACTAAGCAACTGCAGCATCCTTCACAGCAAAAACTGTCCGGCCTAAAAAGTGTAACAGCATGATCTTGCAGAGAAGTTGTTGTACATGCCACCTATATAATCTATATGGGAATGGCTGGTACTGTTTTACACAGCGATTTTCACAGAAATCTCATCTGAAAATAGTGCATCCACCAAAAACATTTTCAGATTCAAGATTAGACCCAGTTCACTCCTACATTTGGACCTCCATATTCAGTCACAAATGCAGTAATAACAGAGGTCCAACTGTGTCATTAACACGTTTATAGAGTTTAATGACAGCTTCTGTTAGGGTCCATTTTTATTACTTGAGTGGTAAACTGGACTAATGCTATTTTTTTTTGTTTCAAAAGTGATGAAAGTAACAAAAGTGAAGACAGACCAACGTAAGCCATTAAGTCCTTTGAATTTGATAGAAATTTTAATTCAACCGTTAGATTCTCTATGGTTTAGGACGCAGAAGATAACGGCGGTCCTAACCTACCTGTCACTCTAAGGACCCTTCATTACCAATCCTTTGCACCTTATTAAGCCTGCCCATGCCGGTACTTGCCTTTCCTCTGTGACGTCCATCAAGAAGAATTAGGACAGTTCCAGGGGTGATGCTGCTACGCAGTTTGCGCTTGTGCTGGCTAAAGGGTTTCTTGCCGTGGCTCAGAAGTTTGCGTGGTACATCTTCGGTGGGATAGTAACGTGGCTGGAGAGAAAAAAAATTAAGTTAAAATCAGAGACACTGTCAAGCCAAGAAATTTCCACAGCATATGCCAACTGTAAGTCTTACCAGTTTGCGCAGCTTAACGACACGTGTTCCGCCATTCTTATCTCCACCGACTGTCTTTACCACTGTCCCCTTGGGCTTCTCCCTCCTCTTCCTCTCAATCTAAACAACCAAGACACTAATTGTTACACAAACCACCAAAGAAAGTTCCCCCAAAATTAATGTAACAGGAAGGTACCTGCTTACCTTGGTTGCAGGGGCCTTGTATTTGCGCTTGTACAGAGCTTTCCTTGCAAACATTGCAGATCGGGAATATTTTCCAATTCCACGTGCCAGGGTTGGGTTGCGACTGGCATGGTGCTTTCGGACCTTCTTCTCAGCCTGTTCTCCTGCCATCTGTAATAAATGGACAGTTTGTTAGACATGTCACCACAAAATCCAAAACTGGTGCATAATGTTTATATAAGTCTCTAATCAAAATCACAAATAAACTTGTGATGCGCCCAATAGCTCTACATTCTACATGGGCTCAGCCCTAAACCAACATATAACAATAGTAAAGTAGTTACACATGAAAGTGCTACAAGGCTTATATTACACCATATGGAGGTGCCCATAGGTAGGGCTGGGAATAAGAGTATTCAGACACTGAAAAGCTCTGAATGAATGTTGTTATCTGCACTTGTTCATGTTCAGTACCAGCACATAGCAGGACCACAACTCCCAGCTTGTTTATATGAGCACTTAAAGGGAATGTGTGTATCAATAATGGGGGTAATGCCAAGTCACCACATAACAAGGTGAAGGGGTAGGGTGCGTTACAAGTTTACCAGTCATGCAGACATACAGCAGAGTTGAGTCTGTCGCTGGACACTGACAGCTTAGCAGCAGCATGGAGCAGCAGTGCACAGCGCGGAGTTCCCTCTATACAGACCGGGGAGTCCACGGCTACACGTGAGGGGACAGCGCGCACACTTGTATTACACCGCACAGGACTCCGCCATGTACCGAGCACCAGGCCGGGCCAGAGCCGGCACTAAGCGCCCATAACTGGGCCCCATCCTCATAATATCTCCTGCAGGGTACAGTACAAGTCACGTATAACAGTCCCTGCTACTCCACATGGCTGCAGAAACCCAAAGGGCCCAGGATGACATCGGATTCATCACCAGGCCCGGCTCTGACTGAACGAGATCCGCCATTCTTACCTTGGCTGAAAGGAAAAAGGATTAACATCCGGGCAATGCAAGTATAAGAAGGCGCCGCGCGACGTCACTTCCGCCGCGCGGGGGCTTCTGGGAGATGTAGTTCTGAGCCGTAGTTCGCTCTTTACCCGACTTTGACGTCACGTTGCCGCGACAGCGCCGGTAGAATTAGTTCATTCGCTCACTATAGCGTTGTAAATTATCTAGTGATAACACTGGACTGTTCCGTAAGGTGGAAGAGACGCGTATACAGATGGCCGGTGCTTGGTGTGTGTGATTCTTGCTGGTGATGTGCGCTCCTTATAGCAGTGTAGTCACAGTCCTTGGTCTGTCCAGTAGTAGTATATTGAATCGGAAGTAGTTTGTCATGACTTCGGGTGTTTAGATAAAGTTGTCGAAGGGCTGTGTGTGTCGCGGCGCGATGTGATGACGTCATAGGTGGCCGCCCGGGTGGTGCTGGAGCTGCTGCTGCTGGAGGCCTTCATCTGATCTCCACCCGATCAGTATCTGTGCGCTGCCAGACAAGGGGTTAGCTGATAGCTGGTGACTGCTGGAGGCCCAGGATCCAGCAGCCAGAGAAGAGCCGGGAGACGGGGCCAGGCAGAGCCTGCAGCTGAGCCCATACAATGACTTCCAGGAGGTGAGACTGCTCTATCACTGGCGGCCTGTACAGCCATCTATAACATCTGCTGCTGCCACCATCCTCCTCTGCTATGGAGTCCTGGCTGACACTCTGGTTGCTAGGGAAACTTTGACAACCCAGGTTTTCCATAAGATTTGTCAGACAACACATCCCTAGCAACCAGTTTCATTCACAAAACTGAGTGGGCACTCACCTTAGAGTGGGGAAGGTGCATGGGGGCTTCCCAGTACTTTTCTATTAGTTTTGTTCAATGATATTCATACTTCTATTTTTGATAATTCCTGCTGCACAGCAGATGTGTCATTATTGTGTTGTATGTTTATGACTACTAAAGAACTCTCTACAAGAGATACTGCAAACGTCTAGCAGAATGTCTACATGGCAAAGACTGCGTGAAATGAAAGAAATGAT
Organism: Engystomops pustulosus; assembly: GCF_040894005.1. NCBI lineage: Eukaryota > Metazoa > Chordata > Amphibia > Anura > Leptodactylidae > Engystomops > Engystomops pustulosus. The sequence continues at coordinate 66,776,707 of NC_092411.1, read as the reverse complement.
GATAAACTGCAATATCTATAGACTTCTATACACGTATATGTGTATGTAAGGAAAGAAAATACATGTACGCACACACACGCAGTCCCAGACTTCAGAAAACCCAACGACTCCTAGTTACAGACTTCTGGTGATCCTCTCAGGATGCTGGTAATTTCCTGTATTTTAGTTCCCGGCTGCAATGATCAGCTGTAAGGGTGGATTCACACTGGTGTTTTTTTCACATCGGTGATTTTCCTCTTCCTGGCTTCAGTGATTTATTTATTTTTTTTCAATGATGCCATATTGAACCACTTTTCACTCTGTCTTTCTATTGATCAATGTTGTCAGTAAATACAAAAAGGACAGGGTTCTGAAGTGTGAAAAAGCTAATGGAAAAGAAAGGATGCCTTACTGAACCAGTCTGTGTGTATATAAGCCATGTGTATAAAATGTAGAGGTCTTTTCTGAAAAAAAAGGCCTCACACGGCCACATTGAAAAAAAAAAAACTGTTCCGATTCCCCCCCCTCCAAAAAAAACCAAGCCCCCATACAGTTATAGAGACCAAAAAAAGTTATAGCTTGTCGAAGGAATTGATGGGGAAAAAAAACCCCATGGAAATGCATTAATGACACTTTTGAATATTAATTATGCTTATTCCTGGAATATACCTTTAAATAAATGTTATAGTTTGTGTAATGAAAAGTCTAACAATTTTCTGAAATATTTAATGTATCAATTGCTCAGTGCTTGTTAGATCTCTGCTTGTTGTCATTCGCTAGAAAGCTTCTATGTTTACTTCCACTGGATAGAAATCTGTCCCTGGTCATGTGATGTCACACAGGTGCACGAGCCGTTATTTTCGAAGAAAGTAATCAGAGCTGTGCACCTATGTGACATCACATGGCCAGGGACAGAGTTCTATCCAGTGGAAGTAAACATAGAAGATTTCTAGTGATCAAGCAGAGATCTACAGAAATTATCTCAAGTTTTGTATTGACTTTTCATCATACAAAAAATAACATTATTTGATGAAACAGGATTACACCTTTAAAGGAAGTCTACATATACTCCCCTATTGTCCTCTTCATCTTGATCCTGGGGGTTGTCTTCTCTAAGCTTGAGATGCCGAGATCACCTAGAAAAGAGAGTTCTAAAAAGCACGGGGACAAGATGTCCGTCGCTCTGGGCTGCTAACTATTCAATATATGGTCTATTGTTGTGGCCCTTGGGGCAGGAAAGCCATGTCTTTGCTGTAATCTCAGGCAGGAATAGGACCTGCTCTATAATTTGTGGCTCAGTCGGTGAACACATAGTGGTCGGTCCATAAAATCCAGCCGTTGCATGATCTATGATTAACAGACCAACCACAGCCATGTGCTTCAACCCTAACTTATACTATTTATATCTTTGAACTTTCTCTACATAGAACAAGTCATCTGATCATGGAGGAAGGAATTTCAATTATCAGTTATTTCTCTTATAACTAGAGCTGCCATAGTAGCCCCAGCTAAGGGTTATTAGCATCCAGGCTTGTGTTTTGCATTTTCAGCTTAAAACGGATGAATAGCATTTGTTTTCCAATTGATTTGATTGGGCTGGCAATGGTGTCCGTCAGTTCTGTTATTTGAATGGATAGTTGGACACAAACTGCTGAGCTATTTTTTTTTTCCCTCTGAGGTAACTGAAGGCCAATGGTACATTCCTTTCTGTTCTATTTTTAACCTTATTTTATATGGATGATAGGTGGTCTAGATTTGTACCAGTAGATTTGGACCATCAGTTAATCCATTTGTTATTTTTTTTATACAAGGCATGCTCCGGTTTTACATTCCCGAATTTCAAAGCGATTTCTAGTTGCCAGATCAGTGGAATTTGAAAAAAAAACAAAAAAACTCCTGACAGTAATGGAACGCATAGTATCCGTTTTTTCGAAGGGATACGTTAAAGGTATCTGTTATCAAAATAGATGCTTTGCTATTGCTTTGTGCGTCCAGACACGACAATCCGTTTTTGAAAGAATGGAAACTCGAAAACGGAAACTAGGATTTCCATTAGGGGAAATTATTACTGTGCATGGAGAGATAAACTGCACCTATCCCATGGCTGCATGATGACAACTTTTCAGAATAAGGGTGGACTCACATTGGAGTTTTTTTCACACCAGTGATTTTTCAGTGAACCCATTTTGGCTTGTAGACGCATACAGATTTTTTTTCACTGATGTCTTACCTAACCATTTTTTTCAAAGGCCCTTTTCACACTTCAGTTTAGAACTTGTTCTTTTTGTGTTTCCTGACAACTTTGGATCAATGGTAAAAAAAACTGAAGACCGTTGAAAAGAATGGTTGAGCAAGATATCAGTGAAAAATCACTGAAGTCAGGAAGAGAAAACCAATCTGTATGTGTCTATAAGTCAAAATGGGTTCACTGAACAACCACTGATGTTAAAAAAAAAATGCCAATGTGAGACCACACGTAGGCCGGTGGCACACGTGGTGTTTTGAACCCATTTTTGGGACGTTTTTAAGCAGTCCATTAAAAACGGGTTAAAAACGCCAAGTGTGCTGCTGGCCTTGGGCTGCTACAAAATAAGGGTGTTGTCAATTATTTAAGAAAAATCACAAAATTAACTTGGGTTTTCCAGGATATGAAAATCCTAGCCAATCTCTGTCATAAACAGCACCACATCAGTCCATGGGTTATTTGTAGTATTGCAGCCTAGCTTAAAGAGGACCTTTCACCACCCCAAACTTATTAAATCTAACGCTCTCTGGGCCTATACCTAACACTGTCTGCAGTTTACTCGTGGTCAAAACTGATGATGGATTCCCTTTCTGCCAAGGCAGTTTACTACATATAACAAGGAAACTCTCTATAAAAGACAAACCTTTAAAGCCACATTTGTAGCTTTATGATTTTTTGCATTGATGATTGTCTATTCTATATTTACTCACTTATGAGCAACAGTTCATGGTTTTGTATACAACTTTATATTACTACCTCTGTGTAGTTGATTTTACTGGTAATAGCACCAAACTTCTGGGGTAAAGTCAGCCAGACTTGTGAAGATCAGATGATATTGCCAGGGTTGTAGGTTTAGGGCGCTGTCCCACGTTGCGTTTGCAAACGCAGACGCAGGCCAAACCGCGCCCACCGGGGCGGTCCGCGGTCCGATCGCATCGGTGTTTTTCTATGGAAACGCCTGCGCGGCTCGTTCCCGATCGCAGGCGTTTCCATAGAAACACCGATGCGATCGGACCGCGGACCGCCCCGGTGGGTGTGGTTTGGTCTGCGTCTGCGTTTGCAAACGCAACGTGGGACAGCGCCCTTAGGCTTGGGACAAGTGCACACCCTTCTCTTCTCGTCTGTGTTCACATGTAGTGCTTGAATTTCATTTTGAAATGCAATTCAAGTACAACAGGGAAAAATGAAACTTAAAATGCAGAGGGTTTTAGACCTAAATTCTTGAATTTGGTAACTTTATTATTAAGAAGGCAAACTATGTGTTTCTAGGTGCATTATTAACGCATCCTCAGAACTGTTCAGTGAGGTGTCTGCCTGCCTGGCATAATTTTCCTGCCTAGCAAACGTACAACCATCTCAGATTAATATATATCTCTAGAAGGTTAAACATATACACAATGTAACCCACCTTATGATAAAGTCACACATGCATATTTTTATTTGTGGTTTGTGGGATATTGTCTCAATTAACAAAATTCAGAAGGTAAAACAATATCGAAAAATATGTTTTAGATGTTGCACTGACGCAGTACATTATGTTCTACATGCACTATGATGGTCGATGTCAGGGCTGTATGGAGAAAATTCATGGACTGAGCACTTTACAGGTGTCTGCTTTATTTTATGTTACTGCGGTACCTAAAAAGTGGTGGGTGCAACATCATTGGGGTCTTTGATTGTTCGCACATCTCTTTGAGATGCCTGGCCTATCATTCTAACTCATCGGTAATGCTCTGCCAGAGATGAGTAGTATGTTCACAATATACTGCAATATATTTGTATTGTATGAGCAAACAACCCCGAGGATTAAAGCACTCCAGGGGGCCTAAAATTTATTAAAGTAACAAAAAAATGTATACCGGTTTGTTAAACCTTTTTTAAATGTAAACATTTTTTATCATCTTCCCTTTCCCTATAACACGTGTAAATATAACAGAATTGTAAGTGTCACTAGGAATAAGCACCCACCTCCTAGAGATGTGCTCTGACAAAACCGTGTGTCAATCGGTGAAAAAACATCCAAAATTAAAGAAAAATAGATAACCCTCTACATAAAATGTTAAAAGATTATTATATTAAAAGGCATATGTTTTTAGGATTTTATGTTAAGGGTTTTCTATTACTAGTATAGTTATTGAATAAGTATACATTTAAGCATCTACATATAAAATAAGGACCTTTTAGGTGATTAAGTGTCCCAAATCGCCCTGTATGATTTTTAAGCAATCAGTTAAAATAAACCCCAAACTTTATACTTGCCTTGTCCTTTACACTCACCACATATGCGTTGCAGTAAGTGAAGGCGGGGTAGTACACCCTGGCTTCATTGCACAAGTGCTGTAAGTGCAGTGCATGCGCAATGAAGCCGCAACATTATCACATAATCATGCAGGATCTGGAGACTCACATCTATGCAAATATAAGTTTTTGGTTTTTTTTTTCCTCACCAATTCTCAAGTCGATTTGGGACCCTAAACCACAGGTCAGTAAGGACCTGTAGTTGGTTTTGGATCCAAAATCGACATGACAAAGCTTCTTTAAAATATAAAGTTACACAAACAGTATATATTAGGCTATCCCATATATGTGTTACAAATATCATGTGTTAGTTGCAGTATATGAAAATCCATGTATTAACCCTTCCTCAGCTTACTTGAGCACAGCCGTGGCTGCAGGTATTATATCTCCATAGAGCACCATCTATCACACGCTGCATCTCTGTTTTTGGGTCATTTACCTCTATGCAGGGATTTGTGCATCTGTCTGGAGCTCCTACTGGTAATGATAGCAACCTGCAGATTTTTCAAATTGCTCTGACTTGGGACAAGCGAGTACCTTCCCTCCTCATAGGCGTGCAGAGGGGTGTCTGACATGCACAACAAGTGTGGCCGCTCCATCTCCCCTTTTCCCATCTGTGGTGAAGTTACTATTTGTTACTTTGTTGTTTCTGGCCTTTGTGTCTGTACAGAGGAAGTGGCAGCCTGACTGGTGACATAGGAAAGATCTCAGGTGAAATGGTCTATACTTCTCTCAATGAGTTGTACACCATAGTAGTTATTATTAATATCAGAATTTTTTGAGGAACAATCCGCATCTTTATTAGTTTTTTTTTTTTCTTGGCAGCGCTCGGCAATTTCCGTCAGCTCCATAGAGATTAATGGAGAAGAACGGTCATGTGCAGCCGTCTGCTCCATTAGTCTGATGGAGCGATGAGGGGTCTGACAAAGGTACGTGGGACCACTCGTTTTCGTGATCTGTCGGGGTCTCAGTGCGGAGACCCCCACTGATCAGCAAGTTAGGCCCTATCCCGTGTATAGGGCCTAACTTTTATTTGTGGGAAAACCCCTTTAAGGCTGCATTCACATGCAGTGTAGGTTGGACATTCAGTAGTTTACCACAAGGGGGAGCAATGTGTCTATGATACAACATTCCCTATTGTACAGTGGTATTTCACTTTTTTTTAAAATACATTTCCTGTTATTTAGCAACACTATTTTCTGAAGCTTTCTACAGTGGTGCTTGATACCGATATGATATGTGTTATGTATGGTATATAGGCGTTTTAGCTATAAAGAAAACCATTAACATTAAACTCTTTTAAATCCATATAAGCTTATTTTAGGTAGGATAGACCTTATAAGCTTTATATTGGGATACATTGTCATCAGGTTTGGGTCGTGAGAGCAGGAGTCCTCAACTCAATCTGTGATGTTCCATGTACTGTAGTTGGTTGGGGGAGATTTATCAGAAATGTCTGCGGTAAAACTGTTCTAGTTGCCCATGGAAGACTGGTCTGCTTTATCTAATTTGTTGTATGGAGCTTGTTTCTGAGATTTCTGTTGTTTTTCATGGGAGACCGCTCCAACTGATGATATCCATTTATCAGTTCTTCTTAGATTTTTTTGGGTGGATTTTTATTATTTTGTTTCTATGTTCCCCTATAAAGAATGGCTGGACCTTTATACAACCTCTTGTGTCACCCCCTCATCCTCTTAGACTGTAAGCTCTTGTGAGCAGGGCCTTCACTCCTATTGTTCCATATGACTGTTTGTCTTATTATATTTGTATATGTCCCCCATGACCTATGGAATATGAAGGCTCATTAGAAATAAAGATTATTATTATTATTATTATTATTATGATTATTGTTATGTTCTTCCATAAGGAAAACAAGTTTAGTAAATCAGTGGAGCTTTCCGGTTTTCTCTAACTTTTTTTTCTAACATTGCATGGCTTTGTTGACACATCATAATTAATTTTGTTTAATTTCCTCCTGTTACAGATGGTTCCACCCGAATATAACAGGTGTTGAGGCTGAAAATCTTCTCTTGACCCGTGGTGTTGATGGTAGTTTTTTGGCTCGGCCCAGTAAGAGTAACCCAGGCGACTTTACACTCTCTGTTAGGTAAGAGGTTTGATGTGACAGAATGATTTAAATTACTTCAATATCCAAATATTAATGAGATGAGTAGTAATCAATAGAGATGATATGATTATTGCTGGACAGGTTCCCTGGAGACTTTTGTTTGCTTTATACTTTTGTATAACATTGATTGATTACAGATCACATGTACCTCTAGTTCTTTAAATGTAAAGATTGAATTCCCAAATTGCAGCAAAACCCACTTATTGTTCCTTTCTCTGTCACAACTTTCAATTATATCGGCATCCTGAAGATGCCAATACAGTAAAATAAAAAAAAGGGGAGAAATTCAGATTATTTTTAAAGCTGCCCTTCAGGGTCCTCTAAATGGGAGAGGTCAAAGATAATCCAGTTACGTACACATCTCCTCACTCCTCCTGTGGTCCCAGGCAGCCAAGGATGAGTTGCTTTAATATAGCGCTGAGGTCCTCAAATCTTGGGGGGCTTGGCACTGCAATAGGATGCCTTGAATATTCGATGGCAAACTCTTTGCAGAGGGAACAGGGTGAAGGGTGAGCCAGTGTAACAGACTGTAAAGCCATATCACAGTGGGGCTAATCTAGCCCCTCAGGATCATTAGCATAATTATAAAGTTGATTTTAGAAGGATGGAGGCCATGGATAACAAATATAATGAGATTACCACAGTGACTGTGCCTGGATCTATGAGTAAGTGCCCCTGGTTTATCTATTATTGATTTTGACGGTAGTTTTACTTTAGAAACACCTGTGCTGGTCACTTATTACACATAGGTCCTGTTTTTTTTCCTTTATGCACTATGGACCATTAGGTTATTAATTATTTATAATATATGTTTTGTATACTGAGGGCACACCTGGTATATACTGGCCTGATCCCTAGATGGCTGTATGTGTGTGCACACTCACTTGTGGCCTACTGCCCTTAAAGAGAACCTCCCCAAATAATGACTTCATAAAAACTATAATTAAAAAGAATAGCCCTTATCCCTAAGGGTGCGGTCTCACATACTGCTAGTGCAGCGCTAGGGTACAGGGGCAACGTTTATTCGTTTCTATATAAACCTTGGAAATCATTATCCAGAACCCGGTGTCTTTCATTAAAACATTGCGTTCTGGTTACCGATCACTTGTGTTTCCTTAGAAGCACATATGCGATTAGACCGAGGCCCGCACCTGTACCCTAGTGGCAACGCAGCGCTAGCAGTATATGTGAACACTCTAAATGTTTCCTCTCCATGGCTGTGACGTAGAAGGTCGCAGGACCTTAGATGAAGGCATACTGGTCACATGACTATAAGTGCCCAAACTTTCACCCAATGTTGCACACAGTAAAATATCAAAGCACTTAGACCTGTCAATTAAGGAAGAAGTAGGCAGGGCAATGCAAGTAAATTTTAATATGCAGGACTCGCTTAAAGTGATTGACTCACATCAGGTCAGTTGCATATAAGTTTACAAACGGATTTTTGTAATATTTCAGTCATGGAAATGAATCATTTAGGGATATGGGCCATGAATTTTAATCATAGTTTTTAATGAAGTCTTTATTTTGGGTGGGTCACTTTGCATGGCAGGTTCTCTTTTAGCAAACACAACTGGAATATATTAGTTTCAATATATCAAAGGTGTCCCAGTTCACTATTATTCGACTAGTTTGTGTTTCTTTACTTGGCCAGGTATTGCTCTTGTTCAATGATGATGAATGTTACACATGACCTTGTCTTATACATGCGTGCTTCTTCTTGTAGGAGGAATGGAGCAGTGACTCACATAAAGATCCAGAACACCGGTGATTACTATGATTTGTACGGAGGGGAAAAATTTGCTACTCTTGCTGAGTTAGTTCAGTATTACATGGAACACCATGGACAACTTAAGGAAAAAAATGGGGATGTTATTGAGCTAAAATATCCTTTAAACTGTGCGGATCCCACATCCGAGAGGTGAGTAGTACTTTATAATCTAGAGGTTTATAATACAAAGTTAATTACTAATATCATTGGATGCCTATAATTGTGGTAAACCTAAATGCCTTCATTCTTTTATAAGTAAATCTTTTTATTTCCTTTTCTGCTCGGTGTTTAGGTGGTTTCACGGTCATCTCTCAGGGAAGGAGGCTGAGAAGTTGCTAACTGAGAAGGGCAAACATGGAAGCTTTCTGGTGCGTGAGAGCCAGAGTCACCCTGGAGATTTCGTCTTGTCTGTTCGCACGGGTGATGATAAAGGAGAGAGCAATGATGGCAAGTCTAAAGTGACACATGTCATGATAAGATGCCAGGTAATCTGTCTTGAGAATTTACTTTTATTTACTGATCTCTAGAAACACTTTTTATTATATTTTTTTTTCAACAGGATGTCTCTTTCCAAATTTTCTTTAGCAAAATTGTTTACTGCTGTGAGTGGGCTACAAGCTGCACCGTTCATTCCATCATATCCAACTATAATAATAACTAATATAGTCATAGCGGTTGTTAAGCCTTTTGAGTGATGTTCTGTCATGAGGATAGTGGCTACAGGACCACAACACAGCTAGTACCCAGATAGATTATCTGGGGCCCAGATACCAACCAATATGATATTGACTTATCCCAACCTGTATGTCACTGTATATTTAAAGGGGTTGTCCAGGATTGAAAAATTTACAGGCAGCTGTGGGTGGGGCTGTAAAAATAATTTACCTGTCACTTCCAGGCCTCTGTTTAGAGGCCAGCACTCCAGTCGCAGCCACTGCCATGCATCTGCTACAGCAGTGTGGTATGGAAAGGGCCCACGAGCTGAGCCCTCTCCATATAGGGTAGCGCACAACCCCGATTGCTATCAGCTGATGTAAGTGGCATGATCAGCCGTTCCAGAATGACCTCTATACAGGCCAATCCTAAGTGGTGCTCGATGTTTGTGTATAGAGCTGTGATGTTGAGGATAGCTAGTACAAAATCCTCCTCCTAAGGAAGTTCGTTCAGAATATTGATAAGATGGGAGGAGTCCCTTAGATAACTTTTCATTTGAGTGACATATTTCTGTAGAAATGGGTCCGGGTAATGATATAGGTTACTTGTCAGACATAAGTTTAACCAATCAAAGTCGCTTCTTTCAGTGATTGGCGCCAAGAACATCCTGGGAACCCCCATCCACTGCTCAGTACTGTATATTGTATAAGCAATTACACTTGACATTTTTAATGAAACTGTTGTTGTTGATTATGGCAACCAATCAGAGCTTAGCTTTTTATTTTATAAACTGCTGCTGGAAAATGAAAGCTGAGCGCTGATTGTTTGTGATCAGTACCTAAAACAGTTTTGATAAATCTTCCCATTGTGTATTTTGGGCCGCACAGTGAAAGCTGTAAGAACAAATCCTGTAAGAAAATGGTGTATATGTGTTTTATTGTCATTTGCAGTGTTGGAATTTTACCAGTGCAATGCTAGGAATACCATATACCAAAGAGTTTGTATGTTCTCTCCGCGTTTGCGTTGGTTTCCTTCGGTTTCCTCCCATACTCCAAAACCTACTGGTAGGTTGATTAGATTGGGAATCCCATTGGGGACAGGGACTGATTTGGCAAACTCTGTGCAGCGCTGAGTAATCTGTGTGCGCTATATAAGTAAAGGAATTATTATTATTACTAGGCAAACTATTTAGCTAAAAAAAAAGCCTCTCCTAAATCTCTTCTAAAACATTTTTGTCATTTGGAAGGGGAGTTAAAGGAAATCTACTATGAGGAAGCTATCATCAAAAGTAGAACTGATGGCTGATTCCTCCTGCCTACCTCTGCCCTAATCTGTAATTTAATAATCCAGGAAACTAACTTGTTAAACTTTATTTTAGTAATATGTAACTGCAGAAGCTACTGGTGTGTACTAGCCTGACTGGGCATTGGGAGCTTGGGCTAATTCACACCCCTAACCTCTGCAGTTCATTTACATATTACTAAAATTACGTTTTTAACAAATTAGGGGAGAGGAGAGGCAGGCAGGCAGGAGGAATCTACCATAAGATCTGCTTCTGGCTTAAAGGCTTCCTTTAAAGTGTAACTCCGAAGTTAGGCTTCATTTTGGTTAAGTTCTTAAAGAGGACTGTCACCAGTTTTGGGACTCTTAAACAAATACAGGTCCGTATGGACCTGTGCTTAAGGGGTCCCAAAAATATGGGTGTCCTCAGTGATGCTAGTGAAGGGCGGTACAGCGCTTCTCCTCTATACCATAGATACTACAGTGCCCAGACACAGAGGTATTTATAAAATATACCAGATCCGACTTGCATACAATTCGGACTTAATTACTAACTGCCTCTATAGCTACTGCCAAGTTAAAGTCCTCAAAGTATGAATTTTCTTTTATCACCGGCTATTATTAAGGGTCCAGGAATTTTTTTCTGGTGTCTATTTAGTACATAAACACAGATTGCTCTTCGTTCTGTTGTATCTAGTTCTAAATCCTCGCTGCACCATCTCTCCTCATTGTCTTGTGATAAGTTTACAGCTCTTGATAGTAATTTTTTTTCTGCATTATAATTGCAACCCTGGCTTTTTACCCTAAAGAGGGTGAGCCAAATAATGAAAATAGAGGGGATGCTAACCAAATAATTACAAAACCGCTATTATTACTACTTTGCTACCTAAGAAGACATGTACTGTATTAAAGTTGTTTAGTTCCCATGTAGGTAATAAGATCTTCCACAATACCACACTCTCATCGTATCGTTTGAATATACAGTATAATGAAAAAATATAATTTACCACAGCCAGAAATCCAATCGAAAACAGTCTACACAGCTTACTGAGCCTTCAATAACGTTCTAGATCTCATTGAAGTGGATGTAAAATAGTGCCCAAAATGTGGTACAATTAATGCAAATTTCTCCCAATGTTTCTGGGCCTGTCCGCATATAGTAAGTTATTGGACAGAACTTATAGATAATATTAATATGTATGACTTAATGAATAGACTTGCAGTGAACCCCTGGCTGTTCCTATTCCACTGTGATCAAAGGAAAAAACTATTCCAGCCAAAGACTCGTAGGAAATTATTAATGCTAAAAAAGTAACCCTCCTGCAATGTCTAAAGAGAGAAGAAGCAAGTAAAATCTACATGACACGGGAGAATATGGAGTCGAGTCGGAATAGGCGCTAGAAAACATCCATCACTGGAGCAAGTCGGACCCACTGCATGCCGTAGCGGGAGGGAGTGGGTTCGGGGGGTTGGGAAGACAGCTGCTAATGTGTATATATATATTTTTCTATACTGCTGCTTTTTTTTTTTTTTTTTGTTCAATGCTTTATGAATTTTTGTATGTTTTGTTTTGAAAAAGAGAAGAATTAAATTAAAAAAAGGAGTATATTTCCCCCCACCCTCGGGGAAACATCTCATCAGTGTCTCATTTTCAAATCCATTCATCTGCGCATGCGCCACACTACCTAGGGTGAGTTGGCAGCGTAGTGTGGCGCATGCGCAGATGAATTCGGGGACCTTGCGGCCGGCACTGCTTCATCTGCGCACAGCACAAGCGATGCAGGCGCGAGAATGCCAGACGCGGTCAGCGAGAGTTGCGGCAATCAGGCGGGACGTGAGTAGGTGACGTCAACAGTAGGGCCGAGCAAGGGGGCGTTCAAATGAAGACGAAGGGCGGATGAGGGGCGGTAATATTGATTTGAAAATGAGACACTGATGAGACGTTTCCCGAGGGTGGGGGGGAAATATACTCCTCTTCAACCCCGCCCATTTGGCGGCTGGAGTAGTCACACTGCACAGGTCTTTCAAAGGTAAAATATAAGTTATCTTTTTCTCTGTAAAGCCGATTCTTGCAATAAAAGATGTTTAGCCGTGTACATGCAATGCTCTATGGGGAAGTGTGGAGGGCTAAAATCGAGGTCTCCTGGTGACAGGTTCCCTTTAAGTGACTTGCAGCTTCACGCTTTTACTGGGTGAAACAGCTGCTTTCTGCCTTCTTCATGCAAATGGCAGAAACTGGTGTTCATTTCTATTTAAGAATCTGCATAAAAAGTCAGATGGAAAATGCCAAGCCCTTTCCAGCAAACATTCATTTGTAGCTTCTGTCCTTGAGGTAATAAGTATGTCAGTAGAGATCTTTCTGTGCCTCGAATCTTTCTGATGTCCTAGTTCTGTCTGTCATGAACCGGCAAAGCCTAGAGAATGTGATCTCATCCCAAGTAAGGATCTCCTTCTCCTAACATGAGTTGGCACACTGGGATGTGTGTGTAATGTCTTTTAATGTGGGCAAATGCTGGTTAAATTGTATACTACTCTATACTGTAAAAACTGGATACAAAGATTGTCAAATATTGACTGTATTTTGGTTTTATCGGGCTGAAATTACTATTTCTGAGATAATACTTTGGTCATCAATGCATGATGACTCTCTGTTTTACTTTACAGAGGGGTTTCTGAGTGCTCTAATGGGGTATTCGAAAAGGGATTTGCTTTACCACCTACCTGGTGGACATCTACCAGAGGGCTAGAACTCTGGATTTGTGACGCATAGACTGTCCCTTTTTTTTTTTCCTCTAAAAGAGGTTCTGCAGGGAGAATATGGATGAGCACACAGAAGCTGCTCACACCTCACAGATAAAGTAAATATTGACCGAAATTTTGATAAGGGATAATTTAAACTAATGTTTACAGTATATACTCATGTATAAGCCAAGTTTTTGTGCTGAAAAACCTCACCTCGGCTTATACAAAAGTTAAAGGAAACCTACCACTTCTGAAGGTAGGTATGAGATACAAACACCGGGCACCAGCTCAGGGTGAGCTGGTGCCGGTGCTTAGTCTCGTTAGTGTTAAAACCGCGGTATCGCGGTTTTAACACTTTTGAAACTTTCTAGCAGAAACTGCTTCGGCGCTGCGCGCGACCGTGCGCGCGCAACGCCTGCGGCGTTTCCAATGTAGGCGCGCGCGCGCACGATCGTGTGCACGAAGCGCCGAAGCAGTTTCTGCTAGAAAGTTTCAAAAGTGTTAAAACCGCGATACCGCGGTTTTAACACTAACGAGACTAAGCACCGGCACCAGCTCACCCTGAGCTGGTGCCCGGTGTTTGTATCTCATACCTACCTTCAGAAGTGGTAGGTTTCCTTTAATGAATTTTTTTTTTGTGCTTGCTGGGCTGGTTTTATACCACTGGGGGCTTGCTGGGAGACTGACCAATGCATTTCCCAGCCTCGGCTAATACTCAAGTTAATAGGTTTTCACAGTTTTTGGTGGTAAGATTAGGGGTCTCGGTTTATACTCGGGGCGGCTTATACTCGAGTATATACGGCATGTTATTTAATGTAAGTTTTATGTAAACATTTGTTTTCATTGCATTTGTTTCATGATGATTAACAGTTGACAGCCTGTACCACCAAGTCAAATTAAATTGCCTGGATGTCTAGGGTTGATGGCTGCCTTTACTTTTTAATCTGTTTTATTGCTATAATTGTGACTGTCTTAAAAATTCTAGTTTATTTCAGTTTTAGTGATATGAAGATCCTAAGGCTATAGGAAAAATATTCTTGTCCATATTTAAATTAATTTTGTTGTAAATTCATACCAATGTGTATTCATCTTTCTATATAAAATTCGTTGTAACATCAGAAATATGTTAAAAGCAAAAAGAACTTAGCCCTGAGGTTTTTATTTATCTGCCTGTAGTCCTGAAAATCCAATTTTTGTACGATATTGTGCCACAATTGTAATACTTTAGGTTTTTGTTGTTTTTCAGGATCTCAAATACGATGTTGGTGGTGGAGAGAAGTTTGATTCTTTGACAGATCTGGTAGAACATTACAAGAAGAACCCAATGGTTGAAACACTTGGAACAGTTCTACAACTCAAACAGGTGAATTCATAAATGGGAAAATTTTTCTTGTAGGAACATTTCAAGTTAACATTTATTTCTATTTAAGCTTAAAGCTTTCAGTACACGTAATAACCCTTCATTTTTGCTTTATTTTAGCCGTTGAATACAACGCGTATTAATGCAGCAGAAATTGAGAGCCGAGTGAAGGAGCTCAGTAAGCCGGCGGAGACTGCTGATAAATTTAAGCAGGGCTTTTGGGAAGAGTTTGAGGTATGGATGAATAGACTGGCCTATATATTTCCTATATTTATTTATTCATGTATGTTCTTATTTTGTTGGTGGGGAATCTGTTCTTAATCTGGTCACCTTACAATTCTATAAGTAGCTTTTGCTTGCTTCTGTTAACACCCCCATAGATATGCATGCTCTTTTACCACTAGAAAAAGAGCTGGAAAGAGCTGAAAAGAGAAAAACAGCCACCTTTGGTGGCAGCTTATCTCCTTTTGAGAGCAAATCATCAGGTATAAAAAAGTTAGTTAAATGTATACAGCTATCTTTACTATTAGATTGTTGATATAGTGGAGGTGTCCCCTATAGCACTGGCCAATCATTAGTAGAGTTGAAAACTCCCCCATACACATTAGATGGTCAGCCAAACCCATCAGAACAGTTATGTTTGGCTAAAATATGTTAGGGGATAACGTGCCGATTGATGAGAGTGGCGGGTCATGCATGTGCACTGTACTCGCGATCCAGCTGTGGCTCTTTTTTTGGCTGCATCTGGCTCGGCTTCCTGTCCCTGCATCGTACGTCTACATTTTGTTGCCGCTTCATACACATATCTTTGCTCTCTCGTTCACTGCATTCTATGTGCAGTGACAGAAGGCGGTGTGGTTACTATAGAAGCGTACGACCTTGTGTGCCGCCTTTCCTGATCAGTCACTGTGGTTACCCGAACTTCCAGGTCTCAGATGTCTGGTTGGCTTGCTGGCACACGGGTTCAGACGTTCCGTCACGCTAGCTAGCTGGATTTCCGGGTGAGCGTGATGGACATTGGAGCGCATACATCTCCATATATATATACTAGAACTGTTCTCTGCTCTGTCCTCTCTGCTTCACTAGACCTTACCCTAAGTAACCTCAGCTTATGTAGCTTTTATATCTATTTCTACCATTGCAGCCATATTATCGATCTCTGCTCCCTTCAAAATTACATCTCCTTTATACATTTTCACTACTTACCCAATTCTTTGGAAAGAAGTACTTTATCTTTTATTTGTTAGCAACAGCGTACTTGATACACCTACTTTATATTTAGTTTTAAACATATTGTATAACTCTGACAGAATTACATTTTCAAGTACCGTATGTGGCATTCATGGCTCTCTCAGCCAAAAAGGTTCTCAACTGAGGTAAGTAGCCATGTGCTGCTTTAGTGCCATAGAGATGAGTAGAATAGCAGGGCACATGACCAGATCATATGTTTAATTTGTGGATACGAAGGTCCCCTTTTCTCTGTATCCATGGGGGTCCCAGTGCTGGGAGTTAACCCCTGTTCTGTGGATAGAGGATAATGTGATGGAACAAAGCCCATAAAGGTGTAATATTTGTTTGTAAAGGGCATGACTGTCAGTAATGGGGCATGGTTGCAATATGTTCCCATTAAAATAAATCTATCTATCAGTGTAATGCACACAGCACAGCCATGGAGCCCTTGCCTATGATTAGGACATGTACTACCACTAGTAGGAGTTTCTGTGGTGCCATTACAATTTAGTAACCAATTTCACAATATCAAACGGATAGTTAAAAAGTACTTACCTGTACTCCTTTTTGATAAGGACTATCATGATATTATCAGTCGGGGAGTAAGATTTGTAGCCAAAAAGGGCAAAACCATAGGTTCCACTTTATCCCCTAGCCTGTTCATCAGTGATAAAACAGAGAAAGATAGAAGAACGTGGCTAAATTACCCAGGGTGCCACAAATGTGGACATAAACATTGTAAAGCATGCGAATTTATTATGAAAGGGGATTCCTTTACCTCATATAGAACTTTGCATATCTACCCTATAAAAACCTACATTAATTGCAACACTTCTAATATCATCTATTTGGCTTCCTGCACCTCGTGCAGAATACAATATGTAGGCTGCACAACCTGTCCGGCAAAAGTTCGTATCAGACGACACATGTCAGACGTAACAAACAACTCATTTAATGTCTCCTCTCTTACAAAGCACTTTAGAGATATGCATGAAGGGGACTTATCCAGTTTCAAATGGACAGGTATAGAAAAGGTCTCCAAGCCCGCCAGAGGCGGAGACTTACAAAAGAAACTTTTGAACAGAGAATCGTACTGGATCTTCGTTTTAGAAACCAGACAACCAAAAGGGATTAACCATAGACATGATCTGATAACAGTTTATTAACAAAAATATGTACCTTGTAATATGTATTTTAACATCTATGTTTCTCCTAATGGTATAGACACATCTAGACCATGGATTATATTTGATCTAGTATTTGCAGTATGGCTACATTTTCTTGTGGAAAGGGTTAAATTTATTTTCCCCTCCCTCCTTGTTTGCGATTTTGGTCATGTGACCACCTTCGCTAGTTTTATATAAAGGGTCACTATTTTATGTGTTATATGAGATCAAGACTAAGGCTATTCAGCCGAAACGCGTCGATCATTTATTTCTTCATTGTGAACACAACCGATGTATTGTTGCACCAATAAAGCAAGATTTTAACCGGACAAGAGTGTGCGCTGGAAATCCTTTTTCTATTGGGCCATTGTCATGCAGGTTCACTGTCTTTCTGTCCATTGACTGAGGCTGATGGGAACAGCAGGGCGCTGTACTCGCTGACCCTATATACAATAAAAATGACTACAGAGCACATTTCTGACCATTGCACTCAATCAAGGGTTGAATATGATTGTGGTGGTTTCAGAATGTGGTGTTATGACTAGATCGGTAAAAAACCATGTAAATGTTGTGTAGGGTTGTTTGAGAGCACAGTTATTGATGGACATTACAGGTGCCATGTGTGCGGTTTGCGGACCTCTTGTTTCTAGCTCTTTCTCTTACTGTGGCATTGCAGCATTCAGTCTGTAGGAAAGCACCGCATTGCCTGTGTTCTGGTGTCTCGCGCTGCAGTGTCTGAGGCAAGGTATAGTGCTGCATAAAGAGAACTTTTGGAGTAAAAAGGCTAGACCCAAATGACCATGACTCTGTGTAATTCAGAATTAACAACTGCAAACAGATGGCCTCCGCATCACTTTGCCTGGCTTGTAAGCGCCACTAATTCCTATTAATTATACATTCCCCCGGAATGTAAATATATGTGATGCAGGGAGGTCATGGAATCGTGATGTAAAGGGCTGTATTTTACCAGGAGGTGAAGCCCGTCTCTTGTACGGAAATTGTAATTAACAAACATATAAAGGAACACTACACACTAAGAAGAATGAGACAAGGAAACAGCTCTATCTTTAAATCAATGTCTTAAAGGGTGTTTGTAGTTATCAAACTGGGTGGAAAAGTAAAGGTTATTCTACCGTCTTTGTTCCTGTGCTGCGGTCCTGGTCCCTTTGATTTGTGTTGTAGCAGACCCGTATTGTCTGCTATGGATATCACTGTTACATAGTAGCTTGCTGCCCTGACCTTCTTTTTCCGTAGTCCCACAGATGAGATAACTAGGACATTCGAGCGATAAGACAATTGAATGCAGATTCCTGTATTGCATATATGCTGCATAATAGTGTGAAAATGTCACACATGTAGTTGAATCCCTGACTAGGTGTCCATGCTTTGGACTGTGATGGTGCAGCAATAGGAAACTTATGTGAAAACCAGTGCAAAGGAAATCATAATTGCGAATTCCCACGCAGCACAGAGGTGCCTTATTTATTCCAGATACTAATGTTTTGATATATTGTTAGATTTTTTTTTTCCACATCCCAACATACACTGCTTGTGGCGATAACACACGGTAGAGAATTATAATATAGGGCAGAATACAAGGTCCCAAGCCTTCTAGGGAGCCCATGGCCACCAAAACCGCTCACCGAATTTTCTACTCAGAAGGAAATTAACCCATTAAATCCTCATACATCTGTTCTTGCTCTCAATACAGAAGCCATTTCAGGAACTTCAAAGGTCCTGAAACCGCAGATTGAAATCAGGCAAAAGCAAAGCATCCTCCATTCCCCAAAAAGCGTGATTCTAGTACCATATGTAGGAAGTAAATTCCAGACTAATAGGGTCTATAATATTCATACAGCCTGTGGCAGCCCCTGGATAACACTGCACATGATCTATCAGGTGGTTTCAGGGACTGTGCAGTCACATAATTGGTGGTGAGCAGCCTTAAGTCAAGATGTCGCCAAAGGAGAGTCTTGTACTGGCATCAGCGATGACTTGTACACAAATCTGTCATCGCTGAGGCCCATTAGCGATTTCTCAGTTGTGTGGATCAGTAGTGGCAGCCACAGAAAACCTCTAAAGGCCGAGTTATGTTTTTGTGGTGTTTTGGACAACTTTCATAAATTATAAACGTTTTAGGAAAGTTGAATGACACTTTTTTTAAAGTTTTATAAAAGTTTTGTAATAAAAACCCAGTGTTTCTTTTTTTTGTCTACGTTGTAACCACTTTATTGGCTGTGGCCAGGTATGTTTTTTGTATAGTTACAGTTCATCTTGATCATGAACTGTCTGTTCTTCCTTTCTGCCTGGAAGACACAAAGCTCTTTTCTTGTGTAGATATTGCATTGTGTTTATTAATCCGATTGTAATAGTTGTTGCTATTAAAGGAATTGTACAAAATTGGCATGTTATCCCCTATCCACATGAGAGGCTCTGACTTCTGTGACCCTAATGGTCATGATAATGGGACTCTCAGCAATCCGGAGAATAGTTGTCGGGTTCTCCCTAATGGATAGAGCGTCAGGTTGAGCATGTATCCTGTGGCTTCATTTGATATGGGAGTTAATGCTGTGGCTGGTTCTCAATTTCTCCCACTCCCATGCTGTTGACGCATTTACAACCTGGGGCATCCGTTCTCTGGTTTGCTGGGGCTCCCAGCACTGATCAGCTGATTATTCCCTACAATGTAGATAGGGTATGACCTGCAAACTTGATACCACTCCTTTAAGTTCTTATTTATCGATCAATAGAAGATTAGTACTTGCAATGACTAGCGAGGGATTTTTTTCAATGTAAACTCTATCCTGTTTGTAGCAGTAGGATCCTGGTTCTGCCGCTCGTGCTGGTGGATTAATGAGTCTATTGTAATGGCATCCAGACTATTGCCATAAGCACACAATGCAACTGCTCCAGACGCTTGTTCCCTCGACTAATACATTGTGAAGGTTCTTCCATGCTGCGTGCAATCATTCTCCACATAATGGATGGCTGACGCTAAAAATATTCTTTATGCAAAGGGGTATATCTGTCTGTTACATTGTGGAGACCTCATACTGTCAGGAATCTGCTCTTCCATCACCATGTACAGCGCTGGCTTGACTCTGGAAAGTTAATATTTTATATCGCCATGTTAGCAGCCACAAATAAAATGCATTGCTTTATGTAAGGTTATTAAAATATCGGATTCTGGGTGGTAAAGAGGATGGCCTTGAAATCTAGTGCAGCGGATAATGAGGTATTCAGGTTATTTCCGCCTCTGCATCTCCATGTAGAAATGAGCGCGGTACCATCCACGAGAGGGGTGGATATTTTAGGAACGCGTTGACAGCAGACCTCATTGTAACTCTGACTGACAGGTAATTGTTCAGTCTGGGAGATGCAGCAACAGCTGCTTAAAATGACAGAGATAAATGTTTCTGTGTTTCTTCCACAGAAATGAATTTTATTACTTTTTCTTTCCTCAGACTTTGCAGCAACAGGAATGCAAACTATTGTACAGTCGTAAAGAGGGGCAAAGGCAGGAAAACAAGAATAAAAACCGTTATAAGAATATCCTGCCTTGTAAGTACTGCCCATAGTATTTGTCATGGTTTTCCTTCAAATATGCTTCAGCAACACTTGGGTTTACAGGCCTGTACCTGTGAAATTTTACATTATAATCAAACAAGTGCATCCATTTACCATTTAGCACCATTTATAGTGCTACCTAGAGTGAACACTGCCTGAATTCTCTACAAACGATTGCTATGTAAAGGCAAACAATAGTTCTGCAGCCTCATTACCATGGTGTAGAGTCCAAATAAGGTTCAGTGAGTTTAGAATGTACATTGGACATTGGAGTGTTAAAAATGAAAAGTCCATATTATACTTAACCCCTTCATAACTGCCAAATGGCTATATTTGTTCTACTTGCACCCCACTCCATGCAGATAACACTTGTATAGATGTCATGACAGTGACACAATTCAAATGATTATATCTTCTGAACCGTGGCACCTAGAAACACAGTCCTGATGTCTTATTAAAGAGTAGAATCCTGTGTTTCTGGGCACCACAGAACCTTATAAAGTTGCAGTTACAAATCCTGATGTGATATTAAAATGGTAATTCTCCTCTTTAATGTGACACCACAACTTGTTTCTAGGTGATACTGTTAAGAAGATATAGCTGTTAGAAGTGCCCCCTCCTATTCCAAGTTGGAGTAGCTACGTAGTTTGCGGCACCGGGAGCTATGCAAACCACATAGCTACTCCGACTTGGCAGCGTAGTGGGGTGCATGCGCAGATGAATGTGGGACTATGTGGCCGGCACCGCTTCATCTGCGCATTTCCGCGCGCACAGTACAAGAGCTGCTGACCATGTAGGTGTGAGAATGCCTGACGAGGTCAGCGAGAGTTCCAGACAGCAGGCGGGACATCGATAGGTGACGACTGCAGGGAGGTGAACCAGGGGGCATAAATTAGATGGAGAGGGGTGGGATTAGTCTTTTGAAAATCACACATGGAGGATTGGTTTCCCGAGGCTGGGGGTAGAACTACTTCTCTTCACCCCCGCCCAGGGGCCACTTGACACAGCACATGTCATTCAAAGGTAATACCTAAGTTATCTTTTGTTCTGTAATACCGATTTTTTTTTTTTTTTTTTTTTTTTTTTTTTTTTCCCCCACACACAAAAAATGTTTAGCAGTGTATGTGCAATGCTCTATGGGGGCGGCGGGGGGTATCCTAAAAAGGGGTCTCCTGCAAACCTTAAAGGGTTTTAATTTAATTCATTTGCCATATGTAAACATTTCTTCAATTGGATGTTATTAAAAAAAAATGTTCCTGTGTGAAGATAATTTCTCATAAATATAGTCATGTTGTCCCTTAGAAACGAGATAGCTTCCTTGGTTACGACCACCTCACATTCTGGCAGCAGTGGCCAGACATGCGCTATTGAGTCCTGCCTGACCCCCTGTATTCAGCGATCATTACCACAGGACAGCTGTGGGACCTGCAGTACCTCCCGGACATTTCATGTACAAAAACCTTTAGTTTCTTTGTGCAATCCCTCCAGCAGTGGTGGCCGTATCCAAGGACGCTAGCTCGTGGTTTTTTTTTTGGTCATTTTTCATGTTAAAGTTTTTTTTTTAATAAGTAATAAAATGTAATAAACTTTTACAAAAAATATGTAAATCATCAAAGTAAAATAGTTATGATATGGTCATTTAAAAAAGAGCGTAACAAACTGCAAAACTTGGTCACGGAAGGTTTAAGCGGTAAATTTGGGGCAAAATCAAAAGCAAGCTGTAATCCTTTATAACCACTTGAACATGCAGTCCTAGCTAAATATCTACATTGTGATATGATACGTTGTCTAAAGTCAGTGTTTTCTTAATGAATTATTATTATTTTTTTTAATTTACAGTTGACCACACAAGAGTTGTTCTTCATGATGGGGATCCTAATGAACAGGTTTCTGATTACATCAATGCCAATACCATAATGGTGAGGTTTTTTTTTTTTGTCCTTAAAATAAAAAAACAAAACGTGGATTTCGTATATAAAAGGATTTAATCCACAAACAACGTATGATCACTGGCAGCTCAATCCCTGACACACACACTGATCACTTTTATGTATGGAGAGGCAATGTTTACAAGTCCAGTGATCACACATTTATCACTTCTGCTGTGGATATAATAAGTGCTGTTTGTGGGTTACCGACTATAATCACAATGGACAGTGTATATGTGTACTTTATTATATTTTTATTTCACTTTGCAGCCTGAATTTGAAACAAAATGCAACAACTTAAAACCCAAGAAGCGTTATATTGCTACTCAGGGCTGCCTACAAAATACAGTGAATGATTTCTGGAGAATGGTTTTTCAGGAAAACTCCAGAGTTATTGTCATGACAACTAAGGAGGTAGAACGAGGCAAGGTGAGTCTTAACATTTGGGTGCTTAATGATCTCTGCAGTCCATACTCCAGGTCTCCTATGCCCGACAACAAAGTCTGAAAAATCGTTTTAAAATTATATTGTAACGTTCAATAGAAGAGGAGCACACACTGGTGACGTTGCTTTTTTATTTTTCTCATAACCCTTGAAATGTCTGCCTCTATTATTTTATATTGGTGATTGGGTTTTAAGCCTGCCACCCGTAAGGGTTATCAGCACCCTGTGTCTTGTTTAAATGCTACTATACAAAAAGGATAAAGGAAAACGGGCCACAGGGGACGGCGCCTCGGGTGATAACGTTTCGACAGGTTGGAAAATTTAATGGCAATTATGCTCACCTTGTTGCCACTTGGTATTAACGCAGGGTATGCCCATCCTGGGGTCCAATGAAATCCAGTGTGATGGTCCAAATAATGGTGGAGTGCTAGACACTTGTCTCCTGGATGTTTTTAAGCAGCTCCCAAGGCTCAGGATGACCGGTCACCACACGGATGGCGGTAAAATCACAATAAATGTACAGGAATAAAAAGTTATGAGCACTAAATGGGGCGCTTTGATAACAATCCAAGGAAACAAAATTGGTGTCTAAAATGCAGTTTATTAATAAAAAACAATAAAAGTTATATATAAAAAATCATAGATTGAGCATAATTATCAATAAGTCCTATTAACCCGTTTCGGGTTCTAAGACCCTTTCTCAAAATCTGGACAACTAAGGTATAATCAATAAAAAGCACTTGGTTCCCAGTAAACTTTATTCCCAGGTATGTTTTCTTATAATTGTATTTAAGACCAAGTGCTTTTTATTGATTATACCTTAGTTGTCCAGATTTTGAGAAAGGGTCTTAGAACCCGAAACGCGTTACTAGGACTTATTACTAATTATGCTCAATCTATGATTTTTTTATATATAACTTTTGTTTTTTATTAATAAACTACATTTTAGACACCAATTTTGTTTCCTTGGATTGGTATCAGAGCGCCCCCTTTAGTGCTCATAACTTTTTTTTTTTTTTTTCCCTGTACATCTATTGTCTAAATGCAAGGCACTAGTTTCTGATCGCCAATCACATGCGCTTGCATTCAAACACATATGTGATCAGCCTTGGCCCGCCCCAGTGCGTTTTGATTCAGTTTTAAAACTGAATCAGCACCCTAAGCACTTCACATAGTGCTGCTATCCTCCCTTGAAGTCCGAGTTTCTTTGTATAGATGGTAGTATTTTTGCCATGAGAATTTGATTATAGAGATTTGATTATAGAGACACAATGAAGATAATGTACTGCAATGTATTTTAAAATTTTTTTTTTTTCCCTTCCTCTCTCTCTCCTCTTTGTGGTGGGAATGACATTTAATGCTGGGGTTTTGTATTTTCAGAGTAAATGTGTGAAGTATTGGCCAGAGGAGCATGCACTAAAGGAGTACGGAGTCATGCGGGTGAGAAATGTCAAAGAAACACCAGCTCATGACTACATATTAAGAGAGCTAAAACTTTCAAAAGTAGGACAAGTAAGTGTTTTACAGCTTCATTTCTCTATATTATAGTTCAATCATTTTATTGAGTTTCAATAAACAAGTAAACAGGTAACATATATAACAAATAATGTTCTAGCAAATAAAAACTAATACAACAAGTACATAAGAATCACCTCTTGTCTCTGAGCAGTACATGGCATTATGCATATAAATGGGGCACCAATATCTTTCCATACAAGTAGGGGAGGCAAAAGTAGCTTGTGGGAGTGGTCTCGTGATTTTCGCCACTGTCAAAGGAAGCAGTGTGGGAGAAACCAATGAGCCTAAAAAATTCCATGGGTGCCCGTAGTATGCAGAGGACAGGCGTGGTGGTGTGTACCCCTGGGCCTGTTGAACCATTGATAACTATTATATCTCCCGCCTATTCCAAAATAACCCAAGTAGCCGGGGGGTAGTTGAGGAAGCCCGACTTGCTTATCTTAAATGATACTGTCGCCTCCAATGTGGAATCCATATGGGACATTTCATGTGTCATTTCTCTATTTTATGACATGATTATAGCTGCTTAAAATATTTCTTGGTATTCTGGTTGGAAAACACAGGGTTGATTAAAAAAAAAAATAAAATTGTATATTTTCCTTTTTGAAATGAATGAGGTCAGGCTGATTTGGCCAATTCTCGCCCCGGTTGCTTCCATGTAGCATCTGTTTTTCACTGATCCCTATAAACTATTTTCTATGAATTGTCCTTGAAAAACTGATCAGACCACGGCATGCTGTACTTTTCATTGAAACACTGCGCTGGTAACGGGAGCCATCCATTCTTACTGCTGACAATCTTCCATCCATATCATGCTGCATAAAAGATGCACTCTGCTGACAAGCAAGGGTTTGCTAGTCATCGGCAGTGCAATCACACAAACCAGTTATTGTGAGTATTCCTATGAATGCTCATTCTCAGTAATCCGCATAAATTTCGGAACTCCCTTAGAATTCAGACTTGTCCTGGTTTTTGTCCTGTCTTTCACTCGTGGCTCCATAAGCTCTGTTGGGCCAAAATGCATGGTGGTTTTTTAAAGTCCTGTACTGTTGTCTGAAAGGAGACCTGTAATGCAAAGTGGGTCACTGACTTATTTCATTGCAGAATTAAAAGTGCAATCTTGCTTTATGTAGAGCATAGCCACTAGCAGAGGAGTTTTGTAATCGCTTACTCACCTCCTGCCATTTAAAACACTTGGAATACATATCTGTGTGTATTTTAATAGACTAATTACTGCTTTCCATACATCAGGGTAACACTGAAAGAACTGTATGGCAATACCATTTCAAAACCTGGCCAGATCATGGAGTTCCTACAGATCCTGGTGGTGTCCTGGACTTTTTAGAAGAAGTTCATCACAAGCAGGATAATATACCTGAACCTGGGCCTGTAGTTGTTCACTGCAGGTAACATCTAAACATATTCCATTGCTTTGGTCTTTTTTATTCTCCTTCTTCTTCTTCTTTTGGATAAAATGGATAAATGGATAAAACATATCTTAAAGGTGTTAAAAAGGATGTGTAAAACATGGCTCTTATCTTCCAGAAACAGCATCACTCTTGTCTGCGTTTTGTCTAAATTTGCAGCTTGGCTCAATAAAAGGGGTTGTTTAGTTTCAGCAGATCAATGTTATTATTTTTGCACTAAAAAGTTATACCATTTCCAATATAATTTGTTTTCTAGATCTGTGCTTGCTGTCATTCTATAGAAAGTTTCATTGTCTTCTTTCTGTGGATGGAAATCTGTCCCTGGTCATGTGATATCACACAGATGCAGGGTTCTTTATATCATACAGCTCTGATTACGCTAACGAGCTGTGCACCTATTTGTTTTGGGCGGCTTAACAATTGTCAAGTTCAGTCCATGAACGTTCGAGGTTTTGCTTCACAGAACCCACTCCTGGGGAGAAGCACAGAGTTCTTGTTAATGAGTACAGTTTTCTGCATATCGGGGAAGCAGGGACTCTGTGCAACATACATCCATATTGGTCTCAGTGCCATCCCCTGAAGTGGGTTCAGTCCATGAAGCAGGACCCTGTACGGTCATGAATTCACAGACTGAATGTGACGAATGTTAAGCTTCCCCTGAAACTGGTCAAACCCTTTAATTCTGCAATAGCTCTGCTGTTAAACCACATGCACCCCTTTCACCTGTGTGGCACTGTTTGTGGAAGAAATAAACCTTGTTTTCATTAAGGCTTCATGCACGTGACTGTAGTTGAAGCACCTGCCCGGTTGGAGAAGGGAGGAGGGTGAGCGCTCCTCACCTCTCCCCTCTCCAGTGGAATCCAAGCAGCTGCACAGCAAATTGGGTCAAGTAGGACCTGCTGTATCTTTTGCGGGGTAGCCACCCGGCTATGTCCCTCTCTAGTGAGACACTTTTTGGTTACTGCACAGTGACCTAGTGCGATAGACTTCTATGAGGGCAAATTGCAGCTAGGTCACGGCCCACAATGCACTCGTGTGCATAGAGCCTAAGGTTGTACAAGTTAAAATGTAGGAAATCTCGTATTTTAAATGCTGAGTAAGTTTCCTGATTGTATGTCTGAAGGCTCTGCTATTTATTGCCTTGATATATTGACACTTTTATGAATATTTATACACTGAGTGATGCATTGTATGCATATGATGGAGAAAGTAGAACATCTGACTCTGGGTGTTCCTGTGTTGGCTGGAAGTGATTTTCTGCTTGCATTGTACCTGACATATTTCCTAGTGCCGTAGTGGCAGACTATCATTTTGGCATCGTCTCTATAATAAATGTGTATTTCCATGCTGCCAGCTGGAATGTGCGGCTATTCAGCCTACACAATGATGTCGGTGTGTTCATACTTTGGGACTGTCTTTTGCTCACTGTGCTGTCGTTTTCTTTATTAACAGTGCAGGGATAGGACGTACAGGCACTTTTATTGTGATTGATATTCTCATCGATGTCATCCGAGAAAAAGGTAGGTATGGAATTTGCCGTTATCTATCGCTACCAGGGATTCGGACAAGAGACTTGAACATATGGTTCTAGAGATATGAGGATATTGTATATTCATTGCTATCTTGCAGGGCTGATTTCTTTCATCATCATTTTAACCCTTTCCCAGGAAAAAGCTGACAAGATGCATTGTCAGATTTGTCAATGTTGAGTGGCAGTCGAATAAAGAAGATTAAACGTGTTCTTCCAGGCACATCATGCTATTGAGTCATAGATTATTCCAATGTATTCAATTCCACAATCCCCAAGTTTATATGACTTGCACAAATCCCTTTGGTACTAGCACCTGAGCTTTTTTCTGCCCACTTAGGTCTACATAGTGCCATATGCAGTAATAGGCTTCCCTGATAAGACTTGACTTCACTGTTTTTTAGTAGTAGATTCTCATGTGACTATATTGCATTCTTCTGCTTGCTGTCAATGGATGAAATTAGAAACTAATGGACCCAGAGGGTTTTCGGTTACATTCATTTGCAGCACAAATCTATTGACCTGATTAAGATTGGGGCAGGGAAGATCTAGAGTACAGGCGGTCCCCTACTTAACACCCGACTTAGAGACCACACCTAATTAAAAACGGACCTTTGGATGTTGGTAATTTACTCTACTGTAGTCCCAGCTATGATCAGCTGTGACCGTTATAAAAGGTGTCTCCAATTAAACTTTATTGTTATTCCTGGTTTTATGACAACCCAACATTCTTAAAATACGATTGTCATGGAGACCACAAAAACTTTGGCTGGGGTTACAATTATAAAATATACAGTTCCAACTTGTATACAAATTCAACTTGAGAACAAACCTACAGAACTGTTCTTGTATGTAACCCGGGGACTACATGTATATAATTTTTACATTAAAGTGTTCATAACAGGTATAGTTTTATACATCTCACTGTTATGTCTAGCATGTTTGCTCATGTTTGCAAATGTAATTGTAAATCTGAAATTTGGATTGAGAGACCCTAATGGTGACTTCTATCCAATACTGATGAATGTGTTAACATATTATAAATGAATAAAATTAAAGAAGTAATAACAATGAGTTTTATTGACATTTTCTGTCTAGATAAAAATGTTGAAATCCAGTCTAATTGCAAGCAATTGGAAAGCTCAGGTTCTTAAAAACCTGCTTTAAAGGAAATCAACCAGTTTAAAAACATTTTTAAAAAACCCCTATAAATACTCACCCCCGCTCCTCTTGATGTTGATCCCAGCGCTGTCGGTTGCTCAACTTTATAC
The DNA here is from genome assembly GCF_040894005.1 of Engystomops pustulosus. Taxonomy (NCBI): domain Eukaryota; kingdom Metazoa; phylum Chordata; class Amphibia; order Anura; family Leptodactylidae; genus Engystomops; species Engystomops pustulosus. Next base: position 66,748,170 of record NC_092411.1, on the reverse strand, counting down.
CCTGTATCGCCTAAAAAAGAAAGTTGTAATTGGCAGCATGGAGCGTGACCTATGGAGCTTGGAGCCCCTTAGGCTCATTTGCATACAGTCCTTCATCCTGGTGGTAGATGCCCTGGTGGTAGATGCTCATGCTGTTTAACGAAAACGTATAGAAGTGGTAGCTTGAAAAATTGGAACCTTTAAGAAGACCCATCCATCTATTACACAGGGGCTTGTGTATGAATGACCCAGAATGATGTATATTCAAGGGGTTGTATCATGTTTAATTGTTTTCCTTTAACCACAGGATAGGGGTTAATCTGTTATTCAGTGAGGAACTAGGGCCCTATTTTCTCTAATTTAATGAAGCAGTAGATCACTCATGCGTCCTGCTGCACCAGTCAAACCTAAGGGAGCATGAGAAATTCTGTAGCACAACGTACACTCACTGTTGTGCTCTGCAATTTCCAATTAGTGAGAACAGGACTGCTGTTTGACCTCCACCAATAAGATTGTTATCCCTTATTCTGAATTGGTACAATCCTTTTAAAGGAAATCTGCCATAAAAACCAAGCCTGATAAACCAGGGACACTTGCACACAGATGCAGGCACTGTGACTGTGTAATCTTCTTATATGTGTTACCCATGGCCTCCTTCCTTCTAAAAATCAATTTTTAAAATGCTAATGAGTCAAAAGAGCTCTGGTGTGGAACCGGAGCTTCTCCATACTGAAATTATCTCTGCTGCAGTGAGATTACATCAGGCAGGGGGAGGAAGAAGTGCTGAGGGAGAAGGGATATGAAGCTACAGCCCGGGCGGGGGGCTCTGGTAACGTCCCCCCAGAGCCCTTTTGACTCATTAGCATAATTTTAGTTCATTTTTAGAAGAAAGGAGGCAATGGATCACAAATAAAAGAAGATTACCACAGTCATAGTTCCTTGTCTCTGCTTTAAACAGTTTAAGGGAAATCTACCATGAAAATCAAGCATGATAAATGCTTGATTTTCATGGTAGATTTCCCTTAAACTGTTTAGAATTTTATAGAAGCATTATATTCTAATTCCACGATGCTTGATGGGAAGAATAGTCCTGCAAGCATTGCCATATGTCCTGCTAAAAGAATTGAGACCCCAATGAGCTCCATAATAAGACTAGTCACTAGTCACTATCTGTACCTGGAGTTCTGATCCACTTCTGTCATGTGTTTATTTTTGTCTGTACTTGAGATACAAAGCAATAGTTTTAACATGGCCTTGGTGCCGGCTCGTATCATTCTAATATTGGTGATCTTATTCATAGGTGTTGATTGCGATATCGATGTTCCAAAAACTATTCAGATGGTCAGATCCCAGAGATCAGGAATGGTCCAGACAGAAGCACAATACAGGTTTATATACATGGCAGTACAGCATTATATAGAAACTTTACAACGCAGAATTGAAGAAGAACAGGTAAGCTACATTGTCCTTGTAGTTTCATCAAGTATCTCTAATGCTGGCCTGTCATAGGGACATAAGGACATACACCGGAGGTCAAACTTAGGGACCAACACACAATTTCTTAAATGTCAGGGTCCTTGAGTATCTGAATATATCCTAACACGACTAATATAGCAGTATTTTAATCTTATTTCATAAATTGTATAGATGTGCTGCTCAAAGTACAGATGGTAATTGGAAATTTTTAGTCAGAAAAATAGCTTTAAAGAATTTAGATATATATATTTTTTTAATCACCTATGGAGCCCCTCAGGCTCATTTGTATACAGTCCTTCATCCTGGAGGTGGATGCCCTTTAAAATCACAGGATAAACTCTTCTTTTACCTCTGTGGCTTCTATCTAATGTAGAGAGATGATGTGCTGCCTGAGTTCCTGTGTATACTGAGACCATTGTAATGGTTATGATATGAAGAACAATGTATGTTTACTCAAGGTGTTTTGTTTTTTTAATGGACATATCTTTTGTTTTATCTTTAGAAAAGTAAGAGAAAAGGGCACGAATACACAAATATAAAATACTCCCTCTCTGAGCAGACAGCGGGGGATCAGAGCCCACTACCACCCTGTACCCCTACACCATTACCAACGCCCACACTTCCAGAGTAAGTAAAGAAGTGCTTTGTCTCGTGATGTACTTTTATGTGTATGTTGCTTATTCTTGGCTTTTTACTAGGTTATTTGCAATTAAAGTAAGCTGAATTTTCCTTTCTGTGACAAATATGCAGGATAAGGAAAACCCAGGTCACAACTTTGTGAGCCAACGCAAGACATAAAAGAGCATACTATACATCTGCACTATTGATCTTCTAGTTATTATTGCTGATTTCCTTTAGTTATCTTTTTGAACTTCAGTTCAAGAATTTTGTAGGTTTCAGCACATTCTCTGCTCCAGTAAATTAAGTTCTGTCCATATTAAAAGGGTTGTACCAAGTTATCCATAGGATAAGCTGATTGTTGGGGTCCGACTCCTGGGATCTCCACGATCAAAAGAACAGATCCCGGCAATCTGGAGTATAGGTATCTTTTTCACACTAATTGTTGCAGGTTGTGTTTTAGGTTGTTTTTTGCTGCTCCATTGATAGTGGAAGTTTTGGAAATTGTTACAGCTTTCTGCTATCTCCAGATTACTATCTATGTAGGTATCCCAGCAGTCAAACCCTCACTGATTAGTTTGTTATTCCCTATCCTGCGGATAAGAGATAAAATGCAAATACCTGTAATAAATAACTCTTATTGATGAAAAATAAAAAAGGAACCTGCTTCCTTCTTGGACATATAGACTATAAAACATGACTACAGAATGCTGCAGGTTCTGAGTTACTATAAGGAGCCCCCCGTTCATCAACTCAATATGCTATAAATGTCTGACAGATATTGGAAACGTCTATCTCCAGCATGGGGGAGTTGCGACTTCCTCTTTGGTTCTTCCTCCTGGATGTTGCAGACCGAGAACAAGTCATTAAATGAGCTGTAGGGGGAAACACTTTTCTGGGGATACATGTAGGTCCCATTTCTTGGACCTGTATCCATCAGACTTTTGTCCTATACTTTAGTTATGTGATACGTGCCTAAGGTGGCAGTATCCCTTTAAAGGGAACCTGTCACCACATTTTCACAAATACAGCTTGTGACTAGAAAACTAGCTGACACCCTTCTTTTAGCTGAAATTGTTAATTTATTGTTAATATATGTATTGTAAAGGTTGTCATGGTAATGTCAATATAAAATGTATAATTTAGTGCTCCCCATTGCATACAGACCCATTGTTTCTTATGGGTCTAATCACATTTCTGTTTTTTGCAGACTGAGAAAAAAAATTGCAGCGTGCATTATTTTGTCTCTTATGCCGGGCCATTTGCATCCATAGAAGTCAATGGATTTGCAAAAAAAATGGATGGCACATGCGTGACATCCGCATGCAGACTATTTTTTTTTCCTCACAAGTAGTGAACAAAACTTATACAGTATGGACTGAACACAGACATCATGTCCACATTTTTTGTAGATGCGCAGCAGACATGCCCTCCTGCTATACACTTTCATTGATTTCATTTAACTTTATTATATGCTTTAAAAAAAATAAAATAAATAATAGTGATATAAAGAGAGATGTCTAGCACATTAAGCCTGTGTCACAGTGTAACTCTATGGAGGCTGTAGTGAAGCTCTTAGGTACATAAAATCTCCCCATTTACAACCAGTAAGCCCTGTACCTCTATGGCATGGTGGAGTGTGGAAGTTGTGAGTTCAAACTCCAGGTTAGGTAAAAAAAAATTTTTAATTGAATGATTTGGAGTCATGTGTCAGGGGAAACCCTGGGAGATATAGAAATGTAAAGGGTATAGGACCTTAGATCAGTGGTTCTCAACCTTTCTAATGCTGTGACCCCGTAATACAGTTCCTCATGCTGTGGTGACCCCAAACCAAGCAACTCGCAGTAAAAACACAGTAAAATTGCGGCTCTGATGGCTATAGGCGACCCCCGGCTTTGGTCGTTCGACCCCCGCTGGGGTCCCGACCCACAGGTTGAGAACCAATGCCTTAGATGATGTCACCCTGGTCACATGACATGAATGTAACACAAGGCACCATGTAAAAAAAATTGACACAGTATTTCCTATGAGTAAATTCCGCTTTATATATCTGTACTTGATTATTAGCAGACGGTCCCTAAGTTCAAGGAGGCAGGGCTCAGAGCTGTCAGTCACAATAATGGGGGGAGAGGAGAAGAGTCAAACCCAGGAGATCAGAGTCAAGGAGGCTAATTTGAATATCAGAAAAATGGCTACAGTGCCTCACCGCCAGCTAATTTTAGGCAATATGGGGAGGACTTGTAATCCTTTACCAGAAAGTTTTGTTGGTTTGGGGGGTAAAATTCTGGATTCTGAATACCTTAGTTGCTATTTGTTTGTATAAGATTCTCAGAGACTTGCATTGTGCTGGATAAATCACCCCAAGTTCTATAAAGTCTGTTCTTGTTACGACCCTGCCACCAACGCCTTGAGACCAGGTCCAATAATAGGCTTAAAGTTGAATTGGCATTATTGGATGTTGACTCTTGCATTGATGTAACATCGTAGTACTTTTCTCAGAGACATAACCTTCCTATGTAACATCACATTAAAGCAGCTAGCTAATTATATGGAATAAATTCCTCTTCTGCTATGTAAGCAATGGGGAATCCACAAAGAAATAGGGGGTTAATGATCCTCTAATACAACTGCTAAGTAGCTTGTAATAAGAACTCTATATTTTATATATTCATTTTATTGCTGTTTAGTTTAATAAACATTTTTTTTCCCCCTGGTTTTGGAAATAGACATGGAATAAGATGCTATCGTATCACTGCTGTGCTACTGAAGACTGCAAAATAAGGCTAGAAAGCTTTTTAGATGATGATAAGCATGAGCGCCATACTGTGAAAATGGCCCAATTGTGTTTACCAGATATAGGAGCAAAGGAAGTATATGTATTCTATTTCAGATGGGAAACAATAGGAGACGTGCAGCAGAACCTGATTGTTATCTTGTCTAGAGTGCATATTGCTAGACCTGGAGCAAACGAGCTGAAACTGAGATGAAAAAGATTAACTTTTCCCAAGGAAAAGGAAAAATAGTCACTAGGAAATATCTGCTCCTGATAAGGCATGAAAAATAAACGTTAATAATAATAATCTTTGTATAGCGCCATCAAGTTCTGTAGCGCTTTACAGAACATACAGGACATATACAAATCTAATATCACATTACAGCTTACACATAGTTATATGGAACAATAGGAGTAAATATATTGCACATTTGTTGTAAAATCATGGCCATAGGCAGTAAGTGTCTGGAGCTGACTTTTTGAGGTCTGTAGAGCGTTTTCTAGAAGTAGTACATATGCTGTGACATCATCTATTGCAGTAGTTGAGGCAATGATGGAGTTTAGAGGCGTAATCTTCTATTATTATCTGATCTGTGATGTAAATGCTGCTGCATAGAAACACTTACAGAATTAGCAAGTGTCAATATATTATTAGCCTTTTTTACTACAGTGAGAAAGTACAGGATAAAATTAACCCCTTAATGACTGCTAGTCATTGGTGCCTAAATGTCCAGGTCAATTTTCGAAATCCTGCTTTTTGCTTTTTTAAATGACAATATCTCTGGAAAAGCTTTACATATCATTACAATATTTGCTTTGTTTTTTAATCACATGTGAGACTTTAACTTACCGTATACTACTGGGGGCAGGCTGGGCTGGCTGTATACTACAGGGGGAAGGCTATATACTACTGGGGGCTTGCTGGCTATATACTGGGGGGGGCGTCTGTGACCAATGCATTTCCCACCCTCTGCTTATACTTGAGTATATACTGTAGTTTTATTTTTATTAAATGAATGTTTTTTTTCTTTAATAATTGATTACAAATGTGAAAAATAAGCTTTTTTTGTCATTTTTCCTATTCGAGTTTTTTTGGTAAGAGTAAGTAACCAAAATATGTTATAAATATGTACAGCATTTTTCAATCTCCTCCCTTTCCAAGGGTCAGAGGGTTCATGTACTTCTACAAATTGAAAGTCTTTCCTGCAGCTTCTTCTATATTCTGCCTTCAGCTTACAGTCTGGGGTGGGAGACACAATTCAAATGCCTATATCTCCTAAACCCTATGTGCATGGATGCTTAAAGGGGCTCTCTGTTCACTATATGTACTTTTTTTTTTCCTTCTTCTTTCCCTTAACTTACACTTTACAAGCAGCTACAGCTGCATCACTCCAAGATGGCTTCCCCCATTCTGCTAAAAGATTACATCTCCCACAATCCCCCTGGTCAGCATAGCTTCTTCACACAGGGACCTGCAGGGAAGGAGCTGACTGCACATATCTGTCTGGAGAGCAGACAACTTATACAGGTAGTTTCTATGGAAAGTGTAAGTGTAGCGGGAGCTGACAGAGCACAGGGATGACTTTGATTTCATGAAAAGGGGGCAGAAGATTTAATGACACTGAATTGGTGAAGTGATAAGTTTGGTGAGATGAGGTATAGTGAGGTATATCTTTGTCACCAGAGAACCTCTCTGAATGATCCAGCTATATCCACTCTTAAAGTTACAATTGGGAATAGAAAGCTCTGTAAAATTGTAAAACATTTTTTTTTTTTGGTACAACTTTAAGGGTGAACATCTTTGGTTCTGTCCATACATCATATTAAAGGGGAGTCTTCTGTACAAAATGACACTAATATTGATAAACGTCCTTTCTGCATGGGGCATGAGCAAATAGAACGTATATATTGTCGTATGACAGTAGTGAAGGGGTTAAATATGGTAACACATTGGGGGGGAATTTATTCTGAACTACTAAGAGGCTCCAGTCTAGATCCAAAAGACCTCTCCTCCAGGTTGGACTTGTTCGGATCTGGTCTGACCTGTCAGAGACTATAGTAAATACAGCATACCAGGCAAAGTGCCTTGCGGGATCTTTGAGAGAGACATGGGACTTCCTATAGGGAATTGGCACAGCTATATCATTTACCACTCCCTTAGGAAGGTGAGGTTTGAGAGTGATGCTAGCTGTGGGACGAGAAAGCAGCCTTAGGAATTTTCTTCAGAGAGTCGCAGAGGGTTCAGAGAGTCACATGTCTATCTCTCTCATGAGGGTGGCTGAGTCAACCTCAGTAAGGAGAAGGGGGTATACAGACTTGTATACTGCTGCTCCCTGCCTTTAGAATGTTTTTGGATTCTTACAACTGAAACTTCGCCAAATAAAAGCAATGTATTTGTAGATAAAACACTTTACCCAGTTATGATATATTTAAGTGGATTATAAAGTCATGGTTGAGGGTGACTGAAAGAAGTTGATCTTGGTTGACCATTAAAATAATGGGTAATAAATGATACAAATCTTCCCAGCATATGGGTAGTTAAACTAAATAATTTTTGTTTTCCTTATCTGTTAGAATTTTGTACATTCGGGGCACTAGGAGCCTGGCTGCAGTTTATAGACCAGCCACTGCATTGCATAAACCTTATATCTCTTCTTTACATTATTGTCCAACTTTGATATAAACTCTAGAGGGGGCTGTTAAAAAAACAAATAAATTAAGCTGTACTTACCTGTTCGACACTCCCGGTCTCCTGTGCCACTGTTGCTTGGGTGCTGTGCGCCTGTTTGTTTACAGGGGCATGGCACCTCCTCTCTGACTGCTTCTGCCTGTCTTGCATGCCCACCTGTCCTAATGCTGTTTCATACACCGGGGCAGGGGATGGGTGGGTATGCCTGGAGATGATGTGCCCCTGTAAACAAACAGGCACACGGTCGTGCGGGAGATCGGCAACGCCGAAAGAAACAAGTAAAGATAATTTTTTTTTTTTTAACAAGAGGCCCCCCCCCCCGCCCACCTCTCCAAGTCGGGCAACCCCTTTAACCCAGTGGCAGAATCTGGCTAGTTGGCTAAAAAGTGAGTCCTGTGTGTTAGGCCCCACAGATCTGACATTGATAACCTTTGAAATCCATGTTCTTCTCCCTGAGACCACTGTCGCCACTGATTTTTATTCTGTTACATAATAGAAAAAAAGTTTGTAAATTGTCTATAGAGTAAGCCACAACCCACAAAACAAATCTGACTTTCTAGTAGGCATTTATGGCCGTTATACCAAGTGCCCAGTGAATAATGGAGGGCGTTGGGTTAACTATTCAGGCCTAATGTATAGTTAGGTTTGTTGTCTCAGTGGAGGGTTACTTAAAGAAAATGATTTCATACACTATGAACCAAACATACCTGTAGAATGCTGTAGCTAGAATGATGCAGAAATATATCTTGTCTAATCCCTCAGCTGAGTGGTTTGGCAAAAAAACAATTATAAAATTCGGGATAATGGGGCTCTGTCGCTCCTTTGCCTGGCTCAGTGCTTCTCCTCATACACTGCTCAGGAGAATGATATAATCACTGACAAGCAGAAGTAATCAGCCATCCCTGCACCATCCCCAGCTGCTGTGTATGAGTGCTCCAGCACAGGTCGATTAGTCCTGTCTGGACAGTGCAGACAGCTCGTGTAACACAGCAGAATCTAAGACTGTTCTCATTCCAAAGGAGTTTATCAACTCTGTGTGAGGAAATACACACCACAGGCTTAGTACATGATGCTGTTCTATCCTATTTAGGTGGATCCCTTGACATTTGGGATTAAACAGAGACTTAATTTGCCTTGAAATGAAGTGATGCTGATGCATTTTTATCTCTGCAACCTTCAGAATTAAAGAAATTGTCAAACCTTCCGGCTTCAACCTTCTCATTCAGCTGTTCATCAAAACCTGTCGCGAACAGGATGTTTTTTTCTTTAATCCCTATCATTTGTGTGGACTATTTGTATAATTATTAATATCGTGCATGATTCGGTAATTACTAGGATACCTTCAGGCAATTTTCACCATCTACAGATTTGAGGTCTGTAGCTGGTATATAGACATGCTTCCAGATAATTTTCTTCCTCTTTCCTAAAAATGCCTCAATGCTTAATCTTGTAATTAGGAATGTAATTCCCAGCCCCTGGAGGTCTGAAAGAGCCATAATGTATGACAGTAGTATATATGTACAACTACCTTGGGATAATATTTGACAGATCACATTGTGATAACTACGCGGACGTCTGTTTTCTGTGTTACAGTATGCGAGAAGATGCTGGTAGAGTCTATGAAAATGTGCTCCTTATACAACAGCAAAAAAGCTTCAGATGAAGTGGAACTCTGCGCCTCCACCACAGACTGGTAAGTGTTTTGAAATTTTTTATTTTTTTGTTTCCGTCTTTATGGCAGTGTACAGGGATAGACAATGGTTGTGCTGACTGGGCTGCCGATGTACAGCCCCATAAACTGACAAAAATTCTTTACCATGGCATACAATAAATTTTTAGCATTTTGAGATACATTAGTTATCCATAAGCATTGGGTGCCGATGTTTTGGGTGCCAGTACCTCATAGTTTGAAATACAAACAAGTCCTGCCATACTACCACTACCTACCTCTTCTCTCCTCCCATTACCCACACACACAGACACACACCTCCTATGCATGTATTGGATTATTATAGTGGTGACATGCTTTTCTTGTGTTTACTTTCCTGAATCCATGATGTACAGATAATTTCCCATTGGGATAAATAGTTTTATTCCATTCTATACTAGAAATAATCTGACCCAGGTGACCCACAAGCTCTTGACAAAGTGGCACAGTTCTTTGCACTCGTACAGTTCTTTTCATCTTGTTTCTTTAACTGGTTTCTTACTTGCATACGTTTGCTTCTTTTAAATTTTTTTAATGAACCACAGCTTAAAGGGGTTGGTCACAATCAGAAAACTTTATCTAGGCAGTCCTTGGCTATATGGTCTCCACCAGAAGGCAGCAGGACTTGGGACGCCCCACGAGGTTCTTCTGTGATCTGCAGGTCCTGGCAGCATTACAGAAGTACTATATGGGTGACTCCATTACCGTTTTGTGATGGAGGCTAACTCTTTTGAGAGACTGTATAAGCAGTTTCCCAACTATTTTCATGGCTCCCTCTATAGCTCAGTATGAGCTCTACATAGAGGACAGAGTTTTCTGCTTTCAGCTCTGTCCACTGTGTAGGATTGATTGGTAGCATATGCTGAACAGTTGATTGTTCGGTCCCTGAGTGATTTGGTATTGATGGCCTGTTTTGAATATCGTCAAATAAAAACAGGGGAGGAGCTTTAATGGCCATGCTTTTGCTACCAAACTCCTTTTTGGCTGAAAAGGCTACCAGTCTGCATGTTTTGGGCATGTGGTAACTCATCTTTACTATTTTGGAAATGATTTGCATGTTCACAGTATAATTTGTTTGGGGCATCTGACAGACTGTATGTACATGATATGCCAGTGTTGTTAATTTGCTCAATTTATTTCCTACAGAATCTAATTTTGAGAAAAGGCAAAGAATGTGAAGAAGAATGGGGAACACATAGGACCTGATTTTGCCCATTCAAACAATTGGTCTGAAATCCCTGCACAGTTAAATTTATTAAGTATTCAAGAACTTTTGGAAAACCTTTGTCCACTCTGTGTATCGCAAAAGCTCAAAATCATCACCATGAAGCATCCTGATCTCTACAACATCGTCTTGTAGAGTCCACTAAAAATCCTACCATGAAGCCGACCCCATTCTTATCTCCCCTTAGAGCCGCTGTGTTTCTAGTGTGATGATAAAAGCTCACTGGGTGCACTTTATTCATTGCCTACCTGAAGGAATAAGGTGAATGGGAACAATTTCTGCTCCACAGTCTAACCTGTGACTATGGACATTACCCATTTACTTCTTCTGGTCTGTCTCCATAACTGTGTAATCTTTCATATAGATCTCAAACTCATGTGGATATGCTTAAAACATGGATATCTGCCCTCTTAGCATTTGCGCAGTATAATGGTGTGTACCCTTTTCTGTCCTGACTTAAGAAAGACATTTTCTTAGAAGATCAGGGAAACCCGGTAGAAATATTGTATGGAAAAATGTTTCTGCTTAGTGCCAATTGTAATATCATTGGGATGGAACTGATGCTGATGTTATGTGTTCTGATCCTACGTCTTGGTTCTATACCAGGTATAGAGATGCAACAAAATTGTTAACGTGCACTTTACAAAGGGTTAAAGGTTAAACCTGTTTCGCATTTTAAAATTGGCAAAGCAGTTCTGCCCATTTATCTCATGTCTCAGAAACTAATAAGGACGATGGCCTTATATCATCCGCGACATAAAAGTATTCATTGTGCGCAAGCAGTGTTTTCAGCAGTAAGGGCCGCTTCTCATAAAGCACCTGTTATGTACCACTCCCATGGCAGGTCCTTCATTGACCATTTCCTTAAAGTGCCTTTACAGTCAGTCTACCTTCAGTTAGAAAGTATTAGAGTGAGGCCTAATCTTTTCCCTCCATACTTGGGCCCCACATGATGGATATTGCACTCTGGAAGATTTTTTTTTTTTTTTTTACAGGTTCTTCATCGTTTTCAAACTTTTTTTGTATTTTTTGTTTGCAGAGTTTGCCAATGGCTCCTGCTTTTGCTTTACATCTGAGATTTTCTGGTATGTTTGTTGCTCACTATTGGTAAACCTCTTGCCTGTAGGAGCCTCTTCATGTAACTTCCCTGTTCGATCTTATTTTTCAGCTGTTTCTGCTTTTGTTGCCTTGTTTTCTCATGCTCACATCATTGGTGATGCTTGCTGGCAACATCCTGGACATAAACCCAGCATCCTACAGGTCCTACCCAAGCTCAATGTCCTGGACCTGTTTTGTCAAGCAAGGAGTCTTACTTGGACTTGGCTAAAATATCAACCATGTGTTGTGCTCAGTTTCACTATTTTAGTCCTATAAAATCATGAATGTGTTAGTGACGACTGTGCACATGGTTAATAATTCTTCATAGACTACACTAAAACTCTCTGTATTGTAAACTCTTATGCAATCCCAGTACAGGTTACATATGTTCACAAAATTTAAGCCATAACCATTTTACTGAATGTGTGACATGTCCCAGCTACTTGCACCTTGTGATGCAGGAACCAATGTTCAGCTTTTTTTTTTTTTTTACAGGTTCTTCATCGTTTTCAAACTTTTTTTGTATTTTTTGTTTGCAGAGTTTGCCAATGGCTCCTGCTTTTGCTTTACATCTGAGATTTTCTGGTATGTTTGTTGCTCACTATTGGTAAACCTCTTGCCTGTAGGAGCCTCTTCATGTAACTTCCCTGTTCGATCTTATTTTTCAGCTGTTTCTGCTTTTGTTGCCTTGTTTTCTCATGCTCACATCATTGGTGATGCTTGCTGGCAACATCCTGGACATAAACCCAGCATCCTACAGGTCCTACCCAAGCTCAATGTCCTGGACCTGTTTTGTCAAGCAAGGAGTCTTACTTGGACTTGGCTAAAATATCAACCATGTGTTGTGCTCAGTTTCACTATTTTAGTCCTATAAAATCATGAATGTGTTAGTGACGACTGTGCACATGGTTAATAATTCTTCATAGACTACACTAAAACTCTCTGTATTGTAAACTCTTATGCAATCCCAGTACAGGTTACATATGTTCACAAAATTTAAGCCATAACCATTTTACTGAATGTGTGACATGTCCCAGCTACTTGCACCTTGTGATGCAGGAACCAATGTTCAGCTTTTTTTTAATACCTATTATTGAAATTACTGCTGTATAAGGTACTTCACACCCCATGTGGTCCCACTAGTTCCTTATTCATTGTCAGACTCTTTCCTTTAAGTAGCTATTTTATGGTATTAGAGAATTAATGAATTGGTTGGTTAATATGGGTACATATTAGTGAACAGAACTGTATCCCTTAGCGGAAGCATTGATACAACTAACCAACAGTGGGCATAGTTTGTACCTTTTTATTATTATTATTATTACTCTGTTTTTACTAGAATTATTACACCTGCCCAATGTATCTGATAAAATCTGTATTACTACTGGGCTCTGAACATTGAATCGATGTTATTGATCGCCAGACGAATCCAAAATAATGTGTGATCTTGAAATGCCAAATCATTTTATATAGCTATAACTGCTAATAAACATGTATTGAAAGCACTATATTGTAATATTGAGGTTTAATATTTGCATCTTCATAAAAAAAAGTGGTTGACGTGCCTCTTCTATTTTACAGAGGCTTTTTCATTATTATTGTGTCAAACCTCCCAGACAGCGAGCAGATTGATTCAGGTTTTTGCCAAAAATGAATTCCATTTCTATGCAAGCAGTGGAAGGATTTGTCAAAGGAGATTTGCTGGCTGGGAAAAGCTATCCAAAAAAAAGGAAAGGGGGTAATCTACAATTTTTTTTTTGTGTGTGAATGATTACCGTATATACAGGAACATGGACAGTAGTGGCTAGAGATGGATGAGCCGCCTAGTCATGAGTTTTCCCTCAATAGGTAATGGAGTTTTACTTGCAGCAAATGATTGTCTACCACGTCAGTGATTCAGTATGCAGATACATACTGGTCATAATAATAAATGACCTAAGGATATCACTTACAAACACGAGGTGAAGATAATAATGCGGTACCAGAGATGTCTGGCAGACTTCGCCATCTACAGTCGGTTCCCTACTTAAGGACACCCGACTTACAGATGACCCCTAGTTAAAGACAGACCCCTCTGCCCACTGTGATCTCTGGTGAAGCTCTCTGGATGCTTCACTATAGTCCCAGACTGCAATGATCAGCTGTGAAGTGTCTGTAATGAAGCTTTATTGATAATCCTTGGTCAATCCTTGCGACTACTTGTATTCATAATTATACAGTAGTTGTTTTTTTCTTTTGGTACAGCATTTAAGTTCTTATTTTTATGACCAAATCTTACATCTAAAAAAAATATAGGAAAAAAAATTACAAAATGGTAAACTGCATAAAATGTGTGTGGGATTTTATTACTATGTCACGTGAGGGTACAAACCTTTATTCTTTCTAAAAATTGATATTACTTGGTTTGGTAGTATCCTGATGAATAGAATATGTTCTATACCTATATCAGACCTTTCTACCAAGCTTCTTCTCTTTTCATGGCGAATGTATATTTTGTCACTATTGGCATATGATTTCAGTTAACAGCACATGTTGTAAAGGGTAGTTACATTTTTAATAACTATTTTTATAGCTGCCATATTCTTTAGATTTTGTGTAGCTTTGTAAATACACTTTATTATTTGTGTACTTGACTCTTTTTCTAACCTCAAATTTACAGTACAATGTGTGATGTAAGGAATACACTCCGTAGAATATTTCTGAGAAATGAAAACATAGAGATGTGCATTTAGAAACCAGCTAAATGTTTAATGCAGCTGTGAAAGGGAATGATCTGTACGTAAAGATTCTCAATACCAGATACATATGGCAGAGAATATAGGAGTTGCTAAATCAGGTTAAAATAAAAAAGATTTTGTTCTGTAAATCAATAGTGCATTTGATAATACAGTCGGTCCCCTACTTCAGAACACCCGACTTACAGACGACCCCGAGTTACAAATGGACCTCTGGATGTTGGTAATTTACTGTACTTCAGCCGTAGGCTTCAATGATCAGCTGTAATGGTTATCCAAGGTTTCTGTAATGAAGCTTTATTGTTAATCCTGGTTCTTATGAAGACCCAACATTTTAAAAATCCAATTGTCACATAGACCAAAGAAAATCCTGCTGGGGTTACAATGATAAAATATACAGTTCCGATATACAAATTCAACTTAAAAGCAAACCTACAGAACACTGTTCGTAACCCAGGGACTACTTGTAGTAACATTTTGTAATATATCTTAGTAAAGGAATATTCTTTTGTTCAATTTTTTTCCTCTCCCTTTTGTTTCTGCATTTACTTAATGTGTCCAAATAAGCCTTCTTCCACAAATAGCTGACAGATATAAAGTGGCTCTCTGTAAGGAGATGCTTATACAGGTCTGTAAGGAGACAAGTAAAATATTCTCCTGGTCTGTAAGGATTTAAAGGGGTTGTCCAGCCACAAGACGTTAGGATAGACACAGGATAGGGGCTAACTTGCTGAGTGGTGGGGGTCTCAATGGCAAGACGCCCATGTATGACGGGATGGAAAGTCTGTTGTACCCCAAGTGAACAGAACATCTGGTCGCTCTACTCATCTGTTCATCTCTATGGTGAATGCCATACTCTGCTATCTCTGTCAGGTCCATAGACAGTAAATGCAATAGCATTGAGCATGTCCATCCTGCAGCTCCATTCTTTTTGGTTGCAATGGGGGAGAGGGGGAACAACGGATACATGGGGATCAGCAAGTTACCCCCTTTCCTGTTGAAAGGAGCTATTATCAACTGCACCATTTCTGAAATAAAAAGGCTTTAGTATTTTTATGTTGGATATGTAACCTCCAGTCACTTTCTTATTGACCACAGTTTTTCTGTTCTGTTCCCATAAACCTCTACCATATCCCCCAACGAATGTACACCCTTTTCTTTACAATTAATCGTCTAAATCTAAATTGGTATAATTTGTTTTATATAAATCTGGCAAAGTCTTTACAGTCCTCTTGATTCTTTACAGCATAATTAATGTACTATTACCTGAGGTGTTATTACGATAATCTTTTTTTTTTTTTTTTAATTAGTTTTTCTTTAGCTGTTTTACTGTTCTGTGTGGACTAAAACTTGAAATTGCTGGTTATGTTATGATGTGCGTAGATCTTGATGAACAGTGTTTCCTGTTGTGTAGGTTGCTATATGAAGGGCACATACTAAATGTTATTCTAAACAGTATTGTCTATCTATTTGGGTTATTTTAATAAAAAAAAGCACCCACAAGCTCCATTACTTCTACCTTTTTTTTGTTTTTTTTATGGCTTTCAGACAATAAGACCCCCTTAGCTGCACCTTCTAGTTCTGGAAATAAAGCATTGGTTGACAGTAAATCTTTGCTTGGGTATTATTTGTACCTCTTGGCTATTATATATTCACCAATGGACCCCAAAAGAGAGAGATCAGTCGCTGCCTGCATTGATTTATACCATGTCCAGAAACAATTCTGTATAATTCTCTATATATGTGACACATGTGACATAACATGAACCCCATTCATGTTATCCTCCTATCTCTATTCCTATAAAAACTATAATCATCTGCAGGAGGAAACAGAAGTGCCATTTTTCTGTAGGTATGTAGGATTTTTTTTGGAACAAACATACTAGTTGCCCACGGGTTCAAGTCTGCTGCACAAACTATCTCTTTTCATGTTCGGGATCTACCGGGCTGAGCCTAGAATCACTGAACTGCCAATTCGGTCATTCCAGGTTGAGCCCCATAAAGTTTGTTAGAACACTGTGTAATGTAAAAACATGTTTGTTTTTTTTAAATGGTCTCCTTGAATCCCTCATTTTGGGATCTTGAACCAAAATGAAAGGTAAGGATGGACATACCTGTATTATTTCTTAAAGATCTTATTCTTAAACATAAATTCACGTTCTGTTCATATTCCCTCTCACGAAGACATCCAGAATACACATCTGAATATACTACTTTCTAGTGTCTATCTGTGGGTTGTGTTGCAGTGAATACTGGCTGTACAGATGGTTATAGATGGGATCTAATTGTCACAATGCTAATTACATATAGAGAAGAATGATTCTGGTGTGGCTATAATAATTAGGAATTTAATAACTTAGGCCATAGTAGGCCATGTGGGAAATCTGCCTTTCATAATAGAAGACAGATCTATAGGTATTTATATCTGAACAACTATACAAAGGGCAAGTCTATGGCTGTTGTATAACTACCATATATTTTTTTATATGTGTCTATATGACACACGTTTTGTCTAGAAGGTCTAGCTAAAAAGTGCCTGAAGCTTCTAGTCTGAAGTTTGACAGGATTTGGCAATGCCAGACCCTCTTGACTTCTGTACTTAAAATCAGGTGAAGCGCTGTCAAGTATGAATGGATGCATATAGCAGAGCTGTGTGTGTGAATAGATAGATATAGCAGAGCTGTGTGAATAAATGGGTGGATGTATCAGAGCTGTTGATGAATGGATGTAGCTTGGCTATTTGTGTCAATGGAGGGATATAGCAGAACTGTGTGTAAGTGAAGCAGTTCTGTGTTTGAGTATGTGACCACCAGGGCATTTTAATTTGTGTCAAATATATTTTCTTTTTTTTTTAATACGAATTGTAACGTGGGTCTTCTAGTCCAAAAAATAAGATACCGTATTGATGATCCTAATTTTTTTTTTTTTTTTTTTAAGGGGTCTATATTTTGAGGAAAGCTTGCTTTGTTGGTGATCACTCGCTCAGCTAAATGTCATGAAGACAACTTTCTTCCCATTGAGGGTGCACATACATTTATGTACAGATTGTCATACTATTAATAATCCTTTTTATCCCCCAAGGCTTCCTTTACACGTGGTATAATCTAAACAATTCGCACAATTGTTGATACTGGGCTTGAAAAATTCCGAAAAGGCGGGTCTACTAATGCAAAAAATGGGAATTTTAGTCAGTTGGGACAGCAGAAGGGCACCAGGTTTAGGTGGATTGTTTACCTGCCTGACTAAAGAGAAATTAATGCAATATTTGCAATATTTACCTGACGAGCATTTTACAAATTGAGATGATTGTAAGATGTAAGGGGTATTCCCATCTGGTCAATTACATTTAATTTAATTCATTTGCCATATAAGCATTTCTTTAATTGGATGTTATTAAAAAAATTTCCTGTGTGAAGATAATTTCTCATAAATGTTGCCGTGTTGTCCCTTAGAAACTAGAGTTTCCTCGGATACGACCACCTCACATTTTGGCAGCGGTGGACAGACATACGCTATTTAGCCCTGCCTGACCACCTGGATTCAGCGATCATTACCACAGGTCGGCTGTGGGACATGCAGTAACTCCCGGACATTACATACACCCTTTGTGCAATCCCTCCAGGAGAGGTGGCTGTATCAAGGACACAGTCTTGTTTCTTAGGGACCATGTGACTACCTGTGTGAAGATAATTTCTCATAAATGTAATTTTTTTTAATAACATCTAAATTGAGAAATGTTTGTATATGGCAGATTAATGAAATTGAATGTGAATGCCGAGACGAGAATACCCCAGCAGATTCTAAAGAGTGCATGCTAATATTGAAACTGGAAATAAAAAAAAACAAAAAACAAAAATCGTCTGTGATTGTAAACCACAACCAAATGCTTCTAAAAATCTAGACCTGGATTATGTATTATCAAAGTTTTTCACCTTTAAAACTTCCATTTGAGGTTTGTTCTTTGCCCAATGGACACATCAAGGTTGACAATTGTAAATTTCTGGACAACCTTCAAAAAATTTTTTTTCCAATATTTTTTTCATACATATGTGTTTTTGATCTTTAGTCTGTGTAACAATTTATTATAATTGTAGTGATCATAATTTCGCAGGGTAAGTTCAATACTGTTTAAAAGAAATGTATCAGCAACTGAATATTTTACTTGGCAAACCCAAGTCCCAGGCAGTTTTTATTTTCGGATTGTAGATTTATCTATTGACGCTGCCATGTTTCTCAAGATTATACTCTGCTCTGTTAATGGTATTTGGTGATACACTTTACAGCAGCGTCATGGCCATAGGCAGCAATAAACCAGACCTGAGTCTTCTAGGTGTGCAATGTGCAGGTAGGAGGTGCAGATAAGCTGTGACATCATCTATTGTCTGTAGTGGTGGACATTCTGGATTTCTTTACTTTGTTTTAATAGAGGTTTTCTCCTCTGTTCTAATCCTAATCGTCAGTCTATGTTGTAAATTAGGTGATCTGCATAGTAAACCCCTACGGAATTAGCACATTTTTTTTTGTAAAATATGGATAAGGGAACAAAAAAAAATATATAAAAAAAATTATGTTTGCCATAAAAACGTGTGTGTGTGTGTGGGGGGGATATTTTTCCTGTAATTTTCTGCGACCCTTTCCTTTTTGAGTCTTCATACTGAGCTTTCTATAGGGTCTAGTCATAATAATTCACAGATTTTCAACATGACCATAAAAATGAAACATCGGGTTGGCAATTCTGCTATACAGGACTACTTACAATCTGAGACCTAGGAAAGTTAAGACTAAAACTAAAAGAGCCCCTCGTCAGATTGCCCGCACCTATGTAGTTCTGTGGAGCCTCCAGCGTCACTGTCCACCGCATTAACATGAATGGAGGCAGGAATTCTTACAGACTCTGGTCATTACTCGAAATTATTTTGTACCAGCTATAAGAAAAAAAAAAAAAAAAGTTTCTCGGATTCATGTTCAATGTATGAGTGTTATTTTTCCAGCATTGTTTTTTTTCTTCCTCCCAGTTTTTAAATCCCAAAGATGCTCAGGTGGACGTTACAGTTCAGTATCGCCGGATCCTATATGTGTACTCTTTCTCTTACGTTCTATGATTTTCCTTTAAAGAAATGTAAGCGATCATATAAATGTTGTTTGGCAGATGGTTTTGCTTTGAAGAATTGATTTTTGTTTTTACGATTGTTTTATCTTTTTATTTTCATTGTGTTGGACTGAAATGATGAATGCCGGGGTGTTTTCAGAATATGCCCAGATGGTTTATTTAGTCCTAGAAAAACCTACATAATTTTCACATGTTTACCCTGTCTCAGACAACCAAATGGTCTGTCACAAAGATTGATTGATTGAAAAATATATACACCTACTTTGAATGACCTCTGAAGTATTGTACCAGAGTATTAGTTAAATTGTAATATTTTATTGATTATTGCTATCCTTTAAAAGGAAAACCTTTAGAGGTGTCATCGATCTGATGTGAATTGTGAAAATGTTAATAATGACGTGTTTATTACATTTACTGTTAATACAGGAAAAAGATGGAAAATTATTGCCTTTTTTGACCACATCTATTGAAAATCATGTAATCCATGTACAATTGTCAGACAATGTGACATTAAAGAATAGTTTACATATAGAAATATTGGAGTCTGTGATACTTGTCTGGTTTTTAAGATCAGAGTTTTCAACTTCATTGACATGTTAGGGCTCATTTATATTAGCGTTATGGTGCCTCACCGTGCCATGAATGTGTACGGCGAAATATAGGACATGTTACACCTGCCGGCCGCTCGCTTCTCTATGGAAAGGTGAGTAGCACTCACCCCTCCTCCTCTTCAGTGCGCGGCTGTATATTTGCTCTGGCGACCATATGTTGTGTGAATGTACTCTTAACCCTTTCACGACCCGTGATGTACCGTAATAGTATGTCACGGGTCGGCCGCGGGTGAATGAGCCCTCTCTATAGTCAAGTCATTGCTGCATATCCCAGCAAAGACTTACCGGTAACACCCGCACATTGCCACCAGCAAAGCTGCCGGCGGCTTCAAAAAGCCTAGATCGTCGCTACCCGTGAGGTCATCAGGGAGCAGCGATCCGTCACCATGACAGTCTCGGGTCTCCCGAAAAATCAGCACATTGTAATGAATGAGGAGGAAAATCCCCGTATACTGCCATACTGTAGTATGGCAGTATATGATAGGATCGATCAGACAACCTAGGGTTAAAGTACCCTAGGGATTCTGAAAAATAGAAAAATAGTTAAAACTTTAAAAAGTTAAAAAAAAGTATAATAAAAAACCTAAAAATTCAAATCTCCCCCCTTTCCCTAGAACTGATATAAATAAAGAGTGAAAATCACTAACACATAAGGTATTGCCATGTCCGAAAATTCCTGTTCTACGATTTTTCACTGCATTTAACCCTGTAACGGAAAATAGCATCCAAAGTCGAAAATGGCACTTTTTTGCCATTTTGAAAAATATAAAAAAAATCATTAAAAAGCGATCCAAAGGTCGTACAGTCCTAAAATGGTAGCATTGAAAACTTCATCAGAAGTCGCAAAAAATTATACCACCCACAGCTTTGTACACTGAAGTATGAAAAATTTATTAGCCCCAGAAGATGGCAAAATAAAAAAAAAAAATTTCTACACAACTTTAGTTTTTGTAAATGGAATAATAAATAGCATCTCTATGAAGTGCAATTTGTTACGCTGAAAACAAGCCCCCACACATCTCTGTACACGTAAAAATAAAGTTATAGATTTTTGATTCTGTGTAGTGAAAAATGGAAATGAAAAAACAAAGAAGGGCAAGGTCCCTGTTTCTAGGTACTAAAGATAGGGGCAGCCTATAAAATTGACTCCTCTCAGGCAAAGTGTGACTGCTCATTTTCACATGACTTTTGGAGGGAGATTTTATTTTTTAAGCGGGCAAGATTTCACATAGTTAACTTTTGGGTAAAATATGGTGAGTCTCTTTAATACTTCAGATGGTGTGATCAATAACTACACCATCTAAGGTATCTGAAAGAAGTAGGGGACTCTCTTTGTTTCTGTATTAATGTCCCAGAATACACGGTTACCTTAAAAGCTAGGAGTCCAAACAAAGGATTCCCAAAGGATTGCCATTGGTATCTGTCTAGTGGGCTGTGGAGAAGTGCAGTCCTTAAATTTCATGGCAAAGTAACTGTGGCCATAAACATCAAATTGCTGTTTGCTAAACAAGCTGACATGTCAGCTATTCCTAATAAAATCTCCATATACATTTGTACTCATGTCTTCGAAACGTCAAATTGCCTAATTCATGTTTGTTTTGTTTGGAAGTGTTCGGAAGTACCCCTGGAGATCTATGTAATCATAACTTTTTTGTGTGTATTGTGAAATATGCATTAATATTCTAGGGTTGTAGCTGGACTTGGAACAATAGCAAGCTTCTGCTAAGATATTGTAGAGGAAAGGGGCTGGGGAGCAATATGAATATTGTGATCTAAGTTACAGCTGTTGGGGGAGAGTTCCACAGTGCTCCAAGCCCAGCTACAGATGCTGCTATAAACAACACGGAAAAAGGTACGGTTATATAGCTTTTTTTCTGGTTTGTAATAGGAAACTGCATTTTGTATAGCTGCAATTGTAACTACCTGTGGGATAAAATTAAATTAGTTTTGCTACAAGTCTGTAAAGTTCATCAAGAACAAGCACAATGAATCGTATTCAAACCCCCCTCCATAACTGTGTTTAAAAGTGCAGTACAGACAACTCCACTTAAATCTGTCTCCTCCCATCAGTAAAATCCTTCCCCCAAACTTTTTGCCTTTGTCTATGTTGGATCTGCCCATCCACGCCCTGGCCCCACCCATCAATGTTTGACTCTGCCAATTGTGGGGTGTGTTAAATAATAACAAGATCTGTAGTTTCCCACACAGTGCTCACTGCTAAATTCACCATGCATTCTTATCTACTCACACCAAGATATGAAGAGACACCGAGCTGTCAATCAAAGGAAGAAGGCGGGGTTCAATGGCAGGCTGGAAAAAGTGACTCTTCTCTTCAGAATTGACTTTTGTGCACCTACTTGCATATCTGAAAAAGGGTGTAATTAAGGTACAGTGCCTCAATGGTAGATAATTTTAGGTGATATGGGGAAGACTTTTAACCCTTTACCAGAAGGGATTACTGGTGTGATAGGTAAAATTCTGGTTAAAGGTCTTCTGTAAATTCTGAAAAAAATGATTGGTGTTTGCACAGAAATGTACAAACAACTATACGCCCATTCCCACTGACCTGTAGAAAAACTGTCAAGTTTTGTTGCTATTGTTTTGGTGGCTTTTTTAAACATTTTTTTTCTCTTCCAGTCAGGGTCTTGCACTGGTGGCCATATGAACACAAGCATAATGTTTTTTGCAATACTTTATTTTCCAAAACTTTTATAGCCTGTCCTGACCTAATAGGCTAATGCTGATGTTATACCTTTAGGAATTTGCGCTAAGGTAATCAATGCCTTGGCCCCCAGTGAAATAGATTTTGGAGGCCCACCAAATGCCATTTGGAAATATTGCATGTACTTTTAAGAATAGAATAGAATGCTTTATTGTCCCCATAGGGGAAATTGATTTTGTCACAACAGCAGCAACAACACCTCCATTCATGATCACAATTATACATATATGAACAATAAGGATACTAGCATACATATAATACGTACAAATAAATACATCTACGGCCACGTTCGCACAATTTGTTTTCATTGCGTTTTTTTTTTTTTTTTTGCCTATGGCCATGTTCACAATATGCACTTGAATTTCATTTTAAAATGCAGCTACAGTATCTCCTCCCCAAAAACACACGTGTTTTGACATTAAAGATTGTGTTTGGTACATAGCAGCAAGTAGCAACTTGTTGCTACTTACCGAAAGCATGCATATAGGTCACTTATGTCATATAGGTCACATCTGCGTTCAGGGAGGAGATACTCCATAGGTGCTGGAAGTGCATTTTAAAACACAATTCAAGTGCATCGTATGGAAATGGACTTGGTGTCCAACATTAGAACCTATTATTAAAATCAATCTGTACCTCAGTCAGCTCCCCCATTATATTGTGGCCCCCTCAGTTTTCCCCTCGTATTGTGGGTCCCCTCTCGTTTCCCCTCGTATATAGAAGGATTAGATTTCAGGACCATTACAGTTGTGCCAAGAGCAGCCCTTCACAACTAGTACATCATTCCAACAGTAAAACATGGTTAGTGCAATGGTACGGGGATGCTCCATGGCCTCAGGATGGGAACTTTTATCTATGTAGTAAACGGGAATTCTGTGCTATGCTGAAAGCATTTAAAAAGATCCTCAGATCACATTGGTGAAGCCGGATCTCAGTCGGCTTCTGATATTCACAATGAAAAGACTATTGAGAACTCCAACCCCTTTAGCACTGCTTAAAGATTTGTTACTGACACATTATAAGCAATGCAATGTCCTGTCAGATTGTTGTGTCTGTGAAATCTATAAGCTGCGCCAAAGGCCCTGTACAGTCTTATATTAGAACTCTTCAATTGCATTTTCTCACATATTTCTGTGCTCTAAAATACAATTGTAACAAATTCCCTTGTAAGGGTTATGCAATAAGATCTATTATAGATCAGAAAACTCACAGAAACATAAAGTTTCGATGTAACTAGTCCTGAATTGAAGAATAAAGATGACGTGTCAGAACTTGAAGAAAGCAGCTTATATGTGAAAATGTGCTAATGTGTCTGATTGATGCAGATCTGAAAAGTAAAGTGGAAAAGGCACCTCATCAGCAAGACTTATGGCAAAGCACAGCGTCAGATTGCTTATGTTGCTATGAAATCAATTATTTAATGGTTTCCAAAAATGCAAGTTGAAAAACGTAAGAATAGTTAAGGCTTGATAAGCAAAAGGACAGTGATTGTGTTTGCAGGAAAGCTGCTGTGACCTCTGAATTCAGGGCCCCCTGACCTGGATGATGTATGATTTGCTTTGCCTTAACCAAGAACTATATTCATGTCAGGGTGGTCACAGCACAGCAATTGAGCCCATAGCCAACAGCTTTGAGTCAGATTTTTCTATGTGTGCTGTACTCAATGACTGTCCATTTTATTTAAACTCCAGTAACACATAGTGTAGTAATCCGGTGAAATAGAGCATTAAATTTAAAACAACCTCTTCAAGGGCAGCTCACAGCTACTTGACTTTCCACTGACCTTTTGTCTTTTACGATAAATTGCAGCCCGAAATCCAGCAAACTCCATCTTTTAGAGTTCACACTTCTTCAAGCAGATCTTATAATGCAGTGATGGCGAACCTATGGCACTGGTGCCAGAGGTGGCACTCAGAGCCCTTTCTGTGGGCACTCAGGCCATAAGCCCAGGACAGAGTTCACCAAACAGGAACAAATCCATTAAATCTTCCTGCAGTCCTAGGCAACTTATGAGATGCTGCGCGCAGCACTATTTTACAGCGACACTTCATTGACTGTTTGGAACTGCTTGAAAAGTGAGAGGGTGTTGAAAGAAGTGCATTATCTTTGGAGGTCCTCCTGCTGGACCCACCATTCTTTCTAAACAGAGAGAGCCTGGAGAGAAGCTACAATGATGGTCTGAATTTGCCCACCTTGTTTCAACTGTATTGGTGGCCTCAGGGGGCCGATACAATTAAACAAGTGAAAGAACAGGTAGCAGTAAGTTATTGCTTAAAATGACACACTGGCACATCAGGGTAAATAAGTGGGTTTTGGTAGTAGTTTGGGCACTCGGTCTCTAAAAGGTTTGCCATCACTGTTATAATGGAACACTAGTTGGCTTATAAAGTACTGCTGAATGTATGCATTACTAATAGAAAATGATTGTTAAAGCTTTATTCTTTTAAATTTTGAGAAGGGCTCCAGCCTTTCCTGACTTAAAAAACATGTTGTAGGGAATAGTAGGGTTGAGAGTATGCAGTAAGGCAGCAGTGTGGTACCATTGCAATTCAGGATTTTATTGGGTTTCTTTATAGGTTTTGCATATCGGGCATTTAGCCACTCTACTCTATATGATCTGCCAAAGGGAAAAAGAAATAGGTTTACCAATATCAGCTTTCCACTTGGTCATCTACCTATGTGGGGCAGAGAGCTCTCAGGAGGTGAGGAAAGTATCCGACACATCATAGAGATAAGGCCCCTGACCAACTAACACAAGGCCTCTGTTGATACAGAGAGATTTTTGTGGAGACAAAAGAGTCAATCATAAAGTGGCAAATTTGAAAGTAGTGAAACCACTCACCATTGGGGAGATGGTGAGATTGCACCAAGTAATCAAAGAGTCTGAGCTAACCTAAAAATTCCTTTAGTTGCCCATGGCCATGCCATAGAAAATGTCATCCTTTCTGGCAAAAGGGTATTGAAAAGGACTGAAAGCATGTATGCCTTCTGGAAAGAGTAAAGGCCATTGCACACAGCAGAGAGTATTGAGGCTGAGGGGGGGCTGAGCCCCACAATAAAGAGTTGGGGTTCACAGTTCTATCTGCTTTGTAAAATGCGGGCAGAGTAGTCCAATATGGCACACAAAGGAAATGAGTAGCCCTAAAATAGCTTGCAATGTTAAGCACTGACAACACCCCTTAAGATTTCAAGGTCAGCGTCTCAGATCTTGGTATCCTGTGATGTTTGTCCCAGATGACATTAAATATCACCCCTTGCAATGTGTTAAGTACAGCCTGGGTTTGAAAGAAATAAAGTAATTTAGGCAAGATGGACATTTTGACTGTGTTAATTTGACCTAGCAGGGAAATATGTAAGGGTCACCATTTGATCAATAGGGCCTTTTAGTCTCTGGACTTAATACAAAGAGTAATATGAGGAAGTAATGCAAACCCCCAAGTACTAGGGAGTTAGACTGCCACCTAAAATTGTAGTTTATAGAAACTACAGAAATATTCAAGGCAAGAGCGTTGGTTTTAGAAGTGTTCATCTTTTATACTATTGAGATCTTCTGTCTTGCGCAGCTCGCAGGTATCCTGCGATACCTGCGATATTTTTAATTTTTTTTTTCTCAGGGAATTTCTGTGGAAATGGTCTGTAAATGTATAACACTACAGTGGGACTCTCCAAATGTACCAATCATGAGCATTTGGGAATTAATCAGATGTTACCTTATGTTGCTTTAACCAACAACATACATGAGTACAGGCAGTCCCCGGGTTACATACAAGATGGGGTCTGTAGTTTTGTTCTTAAGTTGAATTTGTATGTAAGTCGGAACTGTATATTTTATCATTGTAATCCCAGCCAGAAGTTTTTTGGTCTCTGTGACAATTGGATTTTTAAAATGTTGGATTGTCATAAGAACCAGGATTAACACTAAAGCTTCATTACAGTCACCTGTGATAACTGTTACAGCTGATCATTGTAGCCCAGGGCTAAAGTACAGTAAATTACCAACATCCAGAGGTCCGTTTGTAACTAGGGGCCGTATGTAAGTCGAGTGTTCTTAAGTAGGGGACCGCCTGTATTCTGCTTTATTCTTGGCCTGGGCAGTCACTTACTATGGACATTGGCATGGTTAGCAGCACTTGTGCCTGAGCCTTATACTATAAAAACTTGACATTCTCAATGAAAACTGGGATATAAGAAGTTTCCCATCCTAGGAAAGGAAATGGCTTATTTAGAATGTCTTTTCACATCACTTTTCAATTTCTAAATTCCACATGGCGCTGTAAAACACACACATCTGAATACACTTGAATTACTTTACTATTAAGACTTCTATATATCCAGCGGCTGATATTGGGACTCAATTTCATAAAATGAATTTTCTGCTAGAATGATTTGTCTTCCATCCGTGTTAGGGTTTGCATATTAACACAAGCATTGTGTGGTCGCCTATGACAAGCGGTAGTGGAGTTCACAAATATGTGCATAGTGTGACATTGTGTACAATTAGAGCTTTTGTCATGTGCATTGTGTGAGACTGCATCTGACAGAGGATTTAATAACATGCAACAATTACATCCCAATACTCAGCATCGCTTACATCGCTGTCAATATTTATTACATTTTCTGAAGTTGTAAGTGGAGGCTGAATAATTATGTAGTAATGCTTTAGAGATTCTCTAGGATTTTAAAACCAAATCTCCATGGATACTGGTCCCTGAAATCCTCTGTTGCTATGGTAGCATTATTGTGAGCTGACACATTGGTTATTGCACCAAATTGACAAGGAGGAATGTAAAAGGCAGCAATGCTCCAGAGCTTGTATGGGAGGAGCAATAATACTCAAACATTACTGCATAAATCTGCCAGGGTCCTCTCATTGTGACACAAGCTTAACTATAGGAAATGTAGACATTAATGTGACATAATATTAGTATTTATTACTTTTACTCGAAATATCTATTCCAGGTGGTTCTTATGGACTGCAGCTACAGATGAACAACAGCTTACTGATGACAGATGTATTAATGTTACCGCTTTAGTACCGTGTTATGTCATATCTACATGTACTGCAATCCTACCCTATTTCGGAATGGATTTACCTTAAAGGGGTTGACCACTTTCAGCAAATAATTTATATTGTTTGTGTAAGGAAAAGTTGTACAATTTTCTAATATACTTTCTTTATCAGTTCCCTACCATTTTCTAGATCTCTGCTTGCTTTGCTTCTATAGAAAGCTTCTAAATTTACTTTGAGTGGATATAATATGTCCATGGTCATGTGATAGACTTGCAGGTGGCATGAGCCGTTATTATCACACAACTCCTATTACTCTCAGTATCATAGTATATAAGGCCGGAAAAAGACGCAAATCCATCAAGTCCAACCTTTAAGAATTAAATAAATGTTTTATCCCCATAACCCGTGATATTTTTGCTCTCCAGAAAGGCATCCAGGCCTTTCTTGAACATGTACATATAGTC